>NW_027255896.1:7094262-7394262 GCF_043229965.1 Drosophila suzukii | reverse complement strand
GAAGAAGTCGCATGCCTCTGGCATAATATATATATATTTTGTGTTTAAGTGAATTGGTATACTTAAGAACAGCCGTAATTTGGTGCACGTATATTTATATATATATATCCAATATAATATTTTCCCAAAGCCCAGGATCCGGAGCGTCGAGATCTCATCGCCCAGGATCTAAAGAGGGGGTAAGTTTGTCGGGACACGGTTCCTTTCTTATAAACACACATATATAAATATTCGTGCAGTATCCTACAGTTTTATAGACTACTATAAACTTTTTCAGCGGCGAGTATCAGCCTTGTAGTTATATGATAATTGCAAGAGCCCTCTGAGCGACGTTTGTAGTCGTGAATAGTCAGTATTTTGCTGATGTGTGCACCTTCATAGGTGATAAATTCGATACTATCCGCTAACAGAATAATTGTCAATTAAATTAGATTAATCAACAGACGCAGATATATATTACCTAATAAATTTATAATGTAAAAAAGAATTGGAAACCATGGTGTGATAGAACTCTAACAAAGGGGGTGTGCTGACGCGAGGAGTGGAGTAGGTCAAGAACAATGACATAATTTTTGACGGACAACCTTGACAATAGGGGATCGTATTCCGCTGCCCACGACGATCCATTGGCACACGAATGTGTGAAGGGGAGGGAATATTGCCAAAACACAGTCCGATCGTATTACGATCAAGCGACAGCTCAGCTTGTGGGGCAGTGTGGACTGACGACTGACTTTGACTATGACTAATATTATTTTCCAGGCACTTTTAATATTTACTCTCCCTCGGCCCAAGTCCCTGTCAGGACTCGGGCACTAATATGCCCACGTAACAGAAATGGCGCCCAACGCTAGGATTTTTCATATTCCTTGAGGAATTTTACCAGGGTCCAAAATCTCGATGCCTGCGGTATCGGAGTGGATATACCTAGGGATGGCATAGCTTTCATCTTTATTTGCCATGAGTAATTTGACTGTATTATAGAGCAGGGAACTTAAATTATTTTAGATATGCGCATACTTATTTTGTCTTTAAATTAGTAACTTTAAAGTCCCCAACTTCTGTGACTGTCCGTGTTGAGAGGCCTCTCAATCAGAACTATGTCTCAGAGTAGTGGCTTCACTTTAAAAAGTTTTAACCTTAGAAATTCCCTGTTTTGTTCATGGACAAATTTACCAGAATTTCCTTAAACCAAGAACTATGAGTTATCCTTTTTAGAATACTATACCTACAACTAAGTGCCGACCGCCTATTTGTTAAAATTAACGTAAAAACAAATTATAGGTGCTTTCTGGCCGACGCCCCACGACGTACTAGGCATTTGTCAGGTCGTTTAATAGGTTCGAGTCCAGAAAGAGCAGGAGCGCAAGCATTACGGTAACGCATTTAGCAGTTGCGGTGCGAATCTACTGTTTGTTTGTCGATCCAGGACGGAAACGCAAAGCCGACGCCCCACAACGTACTAGGCATTTGTCCGGTCGTTAGCTTGGTTCGAGTCTTTGCGGTTTCCCTTGACCATATTTAGGCGATGGACGATTTTTAGTTTCTCTGGCCGATGCCCCACAACGTATTAAGCTAGTTGGTCAGGTCGTTTGCTTAATTCAAGTCCAGAGAAATAGGAGACGGTTGTGGAGCCCGAGAGTGATCGGTCAAGCAACCTGTTTTCCGACGACAGGCGGGAGGGGGTTTTTGGACAGATTCCTTATCTAAACACGGCCATTCCGTTTGGAACATTTGAGGGAAAGTAAGGGCATGCTAGCTTAGCGGAACCGCGTTGTGTAGAAGCGGCTAACACTCCTAGTTAGGGATATTTATTTTGTGTTTTTTTGGGGCTTAAATATCGGACGGTTCTTGACCGAAGAGAAACTTGAGAAGCAGAGAGAAACACCCCCGGCTTATAAACATTTTATTGTCGACTTATTCAGCGTTTACGTCGCTGACCGGGTGTTTTGAAAAGAATCACGTGAACCTTTTACATTAAACGAATATTTTAGTGCGTGTATTAATCAGCACAAAGAGACAATTTATAAAAGAAAGCGGAGGCCTTTAAAGAAGGCATAATCATATAAATGAAGGGGGAGGGGAGAATCTACCCCTAGGACCGCCGAAAGGAAGATCGAGGATGCTTCCTCAATTTCAGAGACACGAGGAGGACAACTTAGAGGCTGCCGAGCGACGTGAACAAAGATTGGTGGAGCTCTTAAGGCAGAGCAACGAAATGCAGCGTGGAATGAGTGCCCAGATAGAAGCACTGAAAGCACAGATAACAGAATTGCAGTCTCCGACATCTAGGAGACCCGAACAGAAGGGACTGCCTTCGCCGCCCCGTACTGTTCCGAATCCAACGGACAGCTTTTTGAGATACCAAGAGACCCCGCCTCTGGAATCGGTAACACAGAACAATAGCCAGATGCACCGGTTAAGAACACCCAGGCGGATGGACACCCCTTCCTACAGGCAATCCAGAACAAACGAAAGGGAGACGAGTCACCAACTGCACCCAGAGATCGATCGGAACTCATCATTCCACGGACCAAGACCAAAAGATGTCAGACTAGACAGGTGGAACCTAAAGTTCGATGGAAGCGGTCGCTGCATGACAGTTGAAATGTATGACCTCAGCCGCCAACAAGTCTTTCGTGAATTCCATCTTCTGTTGGCAGGTGCAGCCACGAAATGGCATTGGCAACTAATGGAGGACAAGGCAGGAGACTACGATTTTGACTACTATTCGTTGACACAGGAGATGGAACGAGCGTTTTCCTTTACCGGAAGTGACCTTATGAGAGTCAAGGAACTAATGGAACGCAAGCAAGGACAGCACGAAACCTTCAGCGATTATGTCTCCGATATGCACAACTTGCATTTCAAACTAAAGCATAAAATCGATGAAGGTGAATTTGTTGAGCTTTTGAAAGACAACATGAACTCCCAGATGGGCGACTTGCTGCTAACATCCCCATTAACTTCATTAGCGGAATTCAAAAAGGAGGGTCTACGAGTGGGCCGCTGGTTAAAGAATACTGCGAAAAACATGCCCAAAGCTTTCCTAATAATGCAAAAGTTCTAACCCCTTCTAAACATATAAATCAAACCATTTCTAATAAATATACTTTAATCCGTCGTCAGTTAGATCATAAGAGGAAACATCAAAACACAGATTCCATGCGCCAAGTGTAATAAAAATACTAATGTACAGAATATACCTTTAACATAGCACAGCACCCACAGCAACAGCAGTGAGGATATCAGCCTAGACAGTTTAGCATAGAAAACATGAGACTCTTGATCACAGGAGTGGGTCGAAGCCAATCGTGAATGGGCGCCTAAAAAGGAAAAGAAACACGGAACAGACAACGATGGTCGTACGTAGATTCCTTTTGCGAAGTCATTCCATGCGGTCCGCATCGATCACTTCGAGCCTGTTACGTACGCCCTCCACATAGAAAGATTCACATAGAGAGCCAACGACGAATCTTTAGCCAGGGGGAGGGGTGCATGTGACTAACCAGACTCATACTGGTAAAGACAGAAGAAAAAGCAATTCGGCAATTCTCGGGTGTCGCGTGGCCAGAACAACGGCCACTATCGACCTATTGGTAACCATACTCCGGTAGCTGGCAAAGGGCAACAGCCGGCCGTTGACTCCCAAGATAGCAGATATCAAGAAACAGTAATTCTAGGTGGGAACACCTAGTTTATCCGATCCATACCCGCAGCCAAGTAAAAGCTCTAGTCTGGTATAAAAGACCTTAGACAAATAGAGAAAGGGGGAGAATCCATTCGGGTGTCTTGCTGACGGAAGCCGGCAGCTTCGAGGAAAGGCGACTTTCCCTGGGGCAGCCGTCCACAGAGACTTCTGTCACAAGGACCAGCCACCATATCCTACAGTCCTTGAGGAGAACACACTTGCAGCTCGAAATAATCTTGTGTCGAACCAGCGCCGCTATTGTCATCAAAGAACGTGGAGAAGATCAACAATTAGGACGACATCCGACATACTGTGATGTTTGTGGATGCAGTATCCGTGATCTCCATGCTCCTGAAATTTGTTCAGCTGTAGGAACCATCCGTTCAGAGCGTAGCGACCAATAGTATACGTCGGAGAAAGTAGTGATGCAATATAAATGTGTTAATCGAGCCAACCAAAACTAAAGTGAACTCATGCATAACCAAGGACCAATATCCTTAAATAATACAATTGGATAACAAGTGAAAATCAAGCATTCAAACATGCATTTAAATATATTTAAAACAAACGAATCAATAGACAAAGTGCGAATCATGATAAACAATTAGAGAGGACGAATCTCTCCACCAGCCGTTGAAGAAGTCGCATGCCTCTGGCATAATATATATATATTTTGTGTTTAAGTGAATTGGTATACTTAAGAGCAGCCGTATTTTGGTGCACGTATATTTATATATACGAGTATATATCCAATATAATATTTTCCCAAAGCCCAGGATCCGGAGCGACGAGATCTCATTGCCCAGGATCTAAGGACGGGGTAAGTTTGTCGGGACACGGTTCCTTTCTTATAAACATACATATATAAATATTCGTGCAGTATCCTACAGTTTTATAGACTACTATAAACTTTTTCAGCGGCGAGTATCAGCCTTGTAGTTATATTATAATTGCAAGAGCCCTCTAAGCCGTTTGTAGTCGTGAATAGTCAGTATTTTGCTGATGTGTGCACCTTCATAGGTGATAAATTCGATACTCTCCGCTAACAGAATAATTGTCAATTAAATTAGATTAATCAACAGACGCAGATATATATTACCTAATAAATTTATAACGTGAAAAAGAATTGGAAACCATGGTGTGCTAGAACTCTAACAAAGGGGGTGTGCTGACGCGAGGAGTGGAGTAGGTCAAGAACAATGACATAACTTTTGACGGACAACCTTGACAATAGGGAATCGATCAAGCGACAGCTAAGCTTGTGGGGCAGTGTGGACTGACGACTGACGAACTTTATGACTAATATTATTTCCCAGGCACTTTTAATATTAATTCTCGTTATGTTGGAGAGGAGAGAAGGTTACCAAGATCCCACGACCCGAACACGACGTAGCTTATGCCGGCAAATGGTGCCAGAATATCGGACGCCTCTCCCTCGGCCCAAGTCCCTGTCAGGACTCGGGCACTAAATTACCCATGTAACACACCATGAAAATGAACCACTTTCATATCCGGCAATTGCTTCTTGTTGGACTCCATGTCTTTTCGCAACTCCACGTAGTCATCCGTTTCAAACTCAGTAGTCCCAAATCCCAGTAACCAATCGTCATCCTGTTCAATTTCTTCAACCGTTTGCGACAGTGTATCCGCTACCACATTGTCCAAGCCTTTCCGATATATAATTTAAAAATCAATCGCTTGCAACTTCAGCGACCATCTTGCCATCCTGCCACTAAGATCCTTAAGTGACTTGCTAACACAGCTGCGTAGCACTCCTTCTCCGTCAATTGAGCTTCTGAGAAAAGAAAGCTATCGGGCGATCGCCTTTATCGCCTTCTTCTTGAAAGAGAACAGCCCCTACTCCATAATCCAAGGCATCGCATTAGACGAAAAATCTCTTGCTGAAGTCCAAATGTTTCAAACAGGCGCAGCCATGAGCGTTTCCTGCAGCCGCCTCATAGCTTCCTTGGGCTCCTTGGTCATCCCAAACTTTTTCCCTTTCTAAGTGTGTCTGTCAGTGGGGCTGCCATTTCTGCAAAGTTTTGGACCTGCGATACCAACCGGGAATCCTGGGAATCGACTAACTTCCTTGGCCTTCTGGAAATTGGCATACTTTTGATAGCCTCCACCTTGCCAGGATCAGTTTTCCGAATTCCTCCGCCAATAACAAAACCCAAATACCGCAGCTCCTTGAAGCGGAAGTGCGACTTCTTGAGTCCTATGCTCAAACCCGGTTTCTTCTGGCACTGAGAGACTTCCCTCAGAGGGTCCAAGTGCTCTTCAAACCTTGGAGACACTATCAACAAGTCATCCAAATACAGGAACACCTTTTCCCTTAGCTTTTGCGGTATCACTTTGTCCATCAGTCGACAAACGCGCTGAGCGGCGTTGGTGAGGCCGAAAGGCACCACAACAAAGTGATACATAGGGCGTCCAGGCACGATAAAGGCTGTATGTCTCCGGCTGCTTTGCACAAAGCATGCTTAAGGTCGACGCTAGATAAAAATTTTGTCTTGTTTATCCTACTCAAAATTCCCTCTATGTTCTGCTGCGGATATTCATCCTTGACGTTCCTCTGGTTGAGCTTCCTAGAATCCAAACATAGGCGATTCTTTCCAGGCTTTCTTACTAATGTAATTGAATTATTCTTCGGGCTGTCGCTCTCTTCTATGACCCCTAAGCAGAGCATCTCATCGATTTCCTTGTAGATTAGCTGTTGGACTGCTGGAGAAACTGGATAGTGGCGATCTTTGTCGGGCGTGGTACCTGACCAGCTCTATGGCGTGCTTCATTTTCCCCGTTCGCCCCAGTCCATACTCCTCAAAAAACAGAAATGATTTCCGGACCACATCCAGTTGCTGTTGTTGCTATGCAT
The DNA here is from genome assembly GCF_043229965.1 of Drosophila suzukii. Taxonomy (NCBI): domain Eukaryota; kingdom Metazoa; phylum Arthropoda; class Insecta; order Diptera; family Drosophilidae; genus Drosophila; species Drosophila suzukii. The sequence continues at coordinate 7,387,696 of NW_027255896.1, read as the reverse complement.
TCAACTCATGCTGTTCTGGATCAGCCTTTTTCGGCTTCGATTTCAAAAACATCCTGTGCTACGTCGAAACTTTTCCAAAAGTCCACTCCTAGATACAATTCTTGTTTCCATGTAGGACACAGGAATAGATCCATGTTCACAGTGGTGTTTTTGAACGTGATAGGCACCGTGTTTCTTCCCAGAATATTCTCGGTAAATCCGCTTGCTGTTCGTACTTTTGCGTGGAATGGTCGCCAGATGTTCAACTTATTGACCAGCTCCCTACATCCTTTTCCCAGTACCCTCAGTGATGCTCCCAAGTCCAGCAATCCTCTCACCGTGCATCCCTCCACTTGGACTACCGCATATGTGTTGTCTTGGTCGAGGTACCGTAGGGACTCGGTCGTATCGCCTTCCATATTTCGGACCAAATGCCCTTTTCGCTTTCTTGCATTCCTCCAGCAACAGCTCCAAAATAAATACTCGAACTGGATATACCCATTGCTTGATTGGCTCAGCTAGATTCCTCTTTGTGGTTCTAATTATCCAGTCCTGATCTACCGTATTTTAAACTCTGGCCACCAATCGTCTTACTGCCGCAAAATAGTCCTCAAGTAACTCTCCGGGTTTCTTCTTCCTCTCGGCAATGTCCTGGTCGCTCCGTTTGTCGCTGAACGACGCTTCATGGACTGCCTCAGCTCTACCCAAGACTTAGGAGGACAATTGCGGGTTGTCCACCTGGTAACTCTGGCTGGCTAGCCCTGCAATGACCATACCTAAACGAGGGCTCCTGGATCGGCGCCTTGGGATCTGGCCTGGTTGCATTGTCCTAGTCCCAGATTGTTATTAGGACCCTGTGTTGGCACGAATCCTAGGTCTCTTGCGCAGTTTTGCCTCCCTTGTGGACGCATGTAGGACAACAACGTGGAATTCTGAGAGAGCTCCTCGCTGGATACCTCCTCGACTCTTTGTCCCTGCTTTTGCCTTGATCGTATCTGACCTGCCTCTACTTGCTCAGCTCCATGTAGCCCGTTCTTCTTGTTGCTCTCCGTTATCAGGTTGCCTTTTGAATATCTAAGTGGAGCACCTGAACCGGTTGACGACGTCGTTGAAGCTGCATTACGAAGGTCTTATTTCTTAATCAAGTCCGCGAAAGCATGCAGTGGTCCATTCGGACATTCATGAGGTGTGTCATATCAACCCTTATCTGTTCCTGGGAGGACTGGATCATACCTTGGAATTCCCAGCGTCTTTGGGATCGGAGTGCTTCGGCGTCCTCAAGACTGAAATGGTCTGGAATTGGATCTAGTTGGACATGTGAAAAGGTCCAACACAGAGTAGCGGTTGGGTCCATATTTAGACTTCTCGAAACGATTCCCTGTTGCTGTACCTTCAATCGCCCCCTTCCGACCCTGGTACCAATCCTTTAGCTCCTAGCTCTACCTGGTTCCCCTCAAAATTGTTTCCATCCGCCATGTGTCTGATGTTACTTTGTCAATTCGCGAGTATTACAAATTCTTTAATTGTTTGTAAAATATCGCTGCTGACTTCCCCCCCATTCGCTGATATGCTAATTTTAAACTATCTGACATAGCCGTCGGCTACTTTCTGTCTGTAAGAGCTCTCATGGGGGAAATGTGAACCGGGTAATGTTTAGTTCTGGTTTGTTCTGCTGAACGCAGACATTGCAATTTTAAGCGGATTCTTGTTCACATAGAGAATCGCAGAAGCGAAAAGCTGATCGGCAAAAAAGGAAAAAATGCAAAACAACGGAAAAATAAAGCCTATGCACACAGCCGTTCAAAAATCGCTGTGGCAACTTCCTGTTCACACGGAGAATCGCTGAATCAAACAGCTGATTGGAATAAACAAACTGAAACGTCATCGTAAATTCAAAAACATAAATTCAAAACATAATTTCAGCGATAGCAAGTGGAATGTTCTCTGCGGCAAATACTTTCTCCATTGCTGTTGAAAAATTGGCCAAGGAAGACAGTTCCATTCAGGTAAGTGTTGTTCAAATGGAATCTGAGCTATTAAGAGCCAACAATCTGCTGGGTAAAGTTATGCCCCTGGAATTTTAACAGCTTAGTTCAGCATGGACCCTTTACCTAAAGACCTTCCCGCGTACGTAAATTTGATATTATTGTGTTTTAAGCAACGATTTGGCCAGTTCTGGGAGATGAATGTGCCGGCAAACAGTGAAGAATTCTTCAACGAAAATTTTCGGCTGAGCAGAAATGCTTGTAATGCGTTGGTGCATTCGTTGCCTGATCTTGCGAAGAAGGACGCAAACTGGAGACTGGCCATTCTCTTAGACAAAAGGATAGCAGTCTTTCTGTTTACGATGGGCTCATCTGCTGAGTTCCGAATAGTTGGAGGGCTGTTTGGTGTTGCACTATCAAAAATTTGCGGAATACTGCATTCATTTTGCATTGAGGCATGGCGAAAATTGGCTCCAAAGTATCTTCCTGCAGCCTTCCTAACCCAGGAGAATGTCGAGGAGAACGTGGCAGGTTTCCATGCTCTTGGATTTCCTAAATGCTTTGCAGCCATATGTATATTTGTTCCTACACATGTATTTCTTATGGAGGAATATGTTGCTGCAGCGGAACTTGGTCGCTGAAGCGGAAACCAACTCTGTGTGAATAGGCATAGATACCATTTGAACGATAAAATGTGGAATGTTTTCAGGGCTAAATGATTATTTAATTGCGCCGTTTGATGGACTTTTCTTTAGATAAAGAATGTACGTTTTTGGTGAAACAGGTTGTTTGTGGGGAAGACAACAAATATGCCACCCTTATTTTTATAATTAATAACGCACGAATAGGTTATATTTAAATGTATAGCGTTTATTTGGAGCGGCAGACGGACTGAGAATGTGTAAAAAGCTTGGCTCCAAGATCTTCATATAGACATATGCAGGCTTACAAAGTAGTTGCTGAATAGATAAGCGACAGCTTTAGTGGTATAAGAAAGAAGGCGAAAGATAAGCAGAGAGCGCTGCAGGTGCCGTCGTACACCTATGCGCAAATAACTAGGCGCTGGCGATCTGCTCCGAACATACTCCCCCCGTTGGAAGAGGTAAGGTTCCAACTATCTCGGAATCGATGGGCAGAACGGCTAGCTTGGCGACGGCTCTCTTGATCAGACCCGTAGCTGTACGGACCATAGCTACTCTGATGACTTCGTCCCCGCCGGGTATGACTTCCTGGATGCACCCAAGCTGCCATCTCAAGGGTGGAACGTTGTCCTCCTTAAGCAAAACTATGCGTCCAACCTTGATGTTAGACGTTTCGACGCGCCACTTGCTCCTCTCTTGAAGTAGGGACAAATACTCGCTGCTCCACCTTTTCCAGAAATGCTGCTGCATCTGGGTAACCCGCTGCCATCTCAGGAAACTTAGTGTAGCTGGAACCCTTCAGGAAATGCGCCGGTGTTAGCGCCTCAAGGCTTTCAGCATTTTCTGAAATTGGACAGAGTGGACGGGAGTTAAGGATGGCAGAAATCTCATATGCAAGAGTTCTTAATTCATTGATGGCTAAGATGGATGCACCGACGACTCTGTAGAAGTGAAATTTAGCTGACTTCACAGCGGCCTCCCATAAACCACCGAAGTGCGGGGCACGCGGAGGGATGAACTTCCAATCGATCCCATCAGCTAAACAGACGGAAGATATTGATGCTGTGTGTTGCTCGCTCAAAAAGAGCTCTTTCAGCTCAACAAGCTCTCTCTTTGCACCGACAAAGTTTGTAGCATTGTCGCTCCAAATGGTACGCGGACTGCCTCTAAGGCTGATGAATCTCCTCAGTGCTGCGATGAAAGAATCCGTCGTGAGATCCTGGACCACTTCCAAATGAGCAGCCTTCGTGGAAAAACAGACAAATACGGCGATATAGCACTTGTGGGGTGCCTTGATTCTGGCCTCTGCCTTATGATAGAATGGCCCACAATAGTCCACTCCTGTGGTATGAAAAGCTGGATTAGGCTGCACTCTATTTGCTGGAAGGCTACCCATGACGTGCTCCCAAGTAACAGGCTTCATTTGGAAACATCGGACGCATTTGTTGATAACGCTGGCGACGAACTTGCGGCCTCCAATCGGCCAGTACCTTAGCCGTAATGCGGCAAGTAGCGCCTGCGATCCTCCATGCTAATATTTCTCATGATAATAAACGATGATCGCCTTGGTGACTGGATGATCCTTGGGCAACAGTATCGGATGCCTCGTATCGTAGTCCAAGTTTGCGTTCTGAAGCCTTCCACCCACGTGATAGAGACCGCAAGGTGAAAACTAACAAAAATAAAAATAATTTGACTGATTTTCTATCAAATTCAATGTGTAATGGAGGAAATAAGTTCCCCGGATTGTAAGATATACATTGTTGCCATATATGTATCTGCGAGTATACATAACAAACATTGCTGCCTGGGTTCGTCAACTACCAAAATCGTAAATTTTGATTGATGATATGTAGTTAAGAAGTGCCAGAAAACAAGTAACCTGAAACTAACTAATTTCTTTTTCTCCAGCCGGACTCATCCTGTGTCCTCCAAGATGCCACTCACTACCCCATTTCCGACAATCCATGTCATTCTGAACTTTCATCCGATCGCAACAGAGGACTTTAACGACTTCGTCTCTGGTCGTCGTATGCCGCACAGTTTTTCGATTCTCAGAAAAGAAAAAATCAGTAATACTTTTACTTTAATTTTATAGTGTGCTTTAAAATGATTGCACCCCTTTAACTAGTTTTATTTATAGGTATATATATAAATACCATATATATGCAATGTATGTTTTAACTATGCAGATTTCCTAACCGATATGCCAGTTTAAAACGAGGAAGAACGCTATAGTCGAGTACCTCGACTATCAGATACCCGTTACTCAGCTAAAGGGACCAAAGGGAAATGGAGATATGCAAGCAGAAAAGCGAGATTAAAATACGCCACCTACCGGCGGTAGACAGATTTAAGCGTTATGGGCGTAAAAGTGGGCGTGGCAAATTTTTTTTTTTGGGTCAATCGATAGGTATTGAGAACAATACATTTCAGTTAAAATTCTTATTCTAGCAACAAAACTGTGGGCGTCACAGGTTTGGGCGGTTTGTGGGTGTTAGAGTGGACCTGGCAAATTTTTTTTGGGTCAATCGATAGGTATTGATGAGGACAATACATTTCAGTTAAAATTGGTATTCTAGCATCAAAACTGTGGACGTCACAAGTTTGGGTCGTTTTTGCGCGTTAGAGTGGGCGTGGCAAACTTTTTTTTGGATCAATCGATAGGTATTGAGAACAATACATTTCAGTTAAAATGCGTTGTCTCTGCCGGCATAGCTGAGCAATCGTTACCCATATGCACGAATGCAATAGAATTAAAGATCATTCAAGTCGAAAGCCTCAGCAGCTATGGCTGTCATCCCTTCATGTAGCTTAATTTTTATAAGTAAGCCTACAGTGTACAAATAAATACATAAATAAGGAAGATCAAAACAAAACAAGTTAGGAGCGAGCGATCAAGTAGCATCTGCTCTAAAACAAAACAACAAAACGGAAAGTCTTTTTGATAAACAACATCTTAAGTCGATAGAAATTATATATCTACCAAATGGCGATGGATTCAACAAAATATAAACTTTAATAAATCAAAAGTGTATGACGTTAAATCCCAAAACAAAAGTGGATAAATTAAAATAGCTTTAAATTCACTAAATGGCGACCAATGACCAAAAATTAAATTTAAAAAAAAGAGAAGACTTGTGTGTGTGGCAGTCCGCCCCTTGCACCTCCGTGGGAAATTAAAATGCCCTGTGCCGCCAGCACAGAAGAAAAAGAAGACATGTGTGAGTGGCAGTCCGCCCCTTGCACCTCCGTGGGAAATTAAAATACCCTGTGCAACCAGCACCGGTCCCGTCCGGCTCACCAAGCCGGACTACGGAAAAGTAAGCCGACAGCGCTTCCAAGAGCGCACAACATAATAGCCTGTGCAGCCATCACCCAATATCAAGGAAGCATAAGTAAGTTCGTTAATGAACTACAATTTAGGTCTTCAAAAGTAAATAATAAGTTAGAGTTAAAATCGGAAAGATCAATTTATACAAATTTTTTAAGCAAAACAATTAAAGATTGTATTGAGAGAAAACTTTCCGATAGATTATATAATTCCCTATCCAAAATGGATATCTCAACACTTGCTTATTTAAAAAAAACAGCAATTATTTTAGGTCATTGGGATTCAGACCCTTTTGACAATTATAAACCCAAACGTCATGATAACCGAAGGAACTCGGAAAGTAACCTTTCGCATCAGAATCATTACTATCAAAAATATAATTCTCAGACACATAGTTACCCAAGATATAATTACAATAACAATCTAAACAACTCAACAAATCCTCAAGGTTCAACTAAAGAAATCAAATTCCCCCTAAAAACCAAGGAAATTATCATGAGTTTAGGAGAAACTTAGACCAAGGCAGGGCCCAAAATCCCCTAAATTTCCAAGCATCTACATCAAATAATTCCCCAAACGCACCCGTCAAAAGACAGAGAGAAAACGAAAGTGAACAGAATAGAATGGATGTAAATTTTCAGCAAACTGCCTCGGATGTAGAAAATATTGCCCATATGTAAGAGTGATGATTAAGGGAAAACTCCTTAGAGCAATGATAGATACCGGGTCATCTATCAATTTGATGACAGAAAATTTTGGAAACAATAAAGAACAAATAGAGAAATTAAAAGTATTTACAATAAGCGGATCAATGGAACTAAAAACCAGGAAGAACGCTATAGTCGAGTGCCTCGACTATCAGATACCCGTTACTCAGCTAATGGGACCAAAGGGAAATGCAGATATGCAAGCAGCAAAGCGAGATTAAAATGCGCCACCAACCGGCGGTTGACAGATTTAAGCGTTATGGGCGTTAGAGTGGGCGTGGCAAATTAATGATATATTCATTTCAGTTAAAATTTTTTATCTAGCATGAAAATTGTGGGCGCCACAGGCTTGGGCGGTTTGTGGGTTTTTTTGGGTCAATCGATAGGTTTTGATGAGAACAATACATTTCAGTTAAAATTTTTATTCTAGCATCAAAACTGTAGGAGCCACACTTTTGGGCGGTTTGTGGGCGTTAGAGTGGGCGTGGCACAATGCTGAATCAAACTTGCGCTGCGTAAGAAGCTCAGGAATGTGTACGCCAAGTCTCAATAGCCAAGCTCTTATAGTTTCCAAGATCTCAGCGTTCATCCGGACAGACAGAAAGACGGACAGACGGACATGGCTAGTTCGACTCGGCTAGTGATCCTGATCAAGAATATATATACTTTATAGGGTCGGAAACGCTTCCTTCTACATACTTCTACGAATCTAGTATACCGTTTTACTCTACGAGTAACGGGTATAATAATAAATTAACAATTTTATTTCAAATAAATGAAAAGTAACGCGATACTAAATACAGTACAGAAATAACTCCCAAAATGGGTTTAATTGACACCAAACCAGTGGACTCCACAGCTAATGTCATTAATAAAATCGAATCAAAAAATATTGATACCGATTTAACGAATATATTATTATCAATAATTGTTAGTAAAGTGAAAACAATTATTATAAAAATATGTTTCAAAATAAAAATAAAATACAAAATTTGTATATGTATGCAGTGACATACTAAAAAAAAAAGAATAAAAATTTTGAAAAAAAATGAAAATAATTGAAAACTTAAAATGAATACCACAGATGGCGTTAGAATTACTATAGCCAATCAACCAAATTTAAAAACAGAGCAGAGCTTATTCATTGCAGCGGCACGAAAAAAGCTAAAGTTCTGTCTACCGTAAGAAACTGTAAAGTATTCTCGGAAATAGACATACACCCAGTGTTAGGACACATAAATGTGCTAAAAATTATGCACAAATTATACAAAAAAAATGAATAAAATTTTAATATGGAATGGGAGCAATTAACTCTCCATATCCGTGAATTAAAAGACATATTGATATAAAAGTCACTTGTATGTCTTACAAATGTATAAGCCAAAATAGGACAATATATAAAGACACTTTTAATAAACATGCAAAGATTCTTGTTGATTCTTTCAATACGGCAAGAACTCTAGTACATGAAAATAGGGAAGCAATAAATAGAACGAATTGGTCAAAATTATCTAAATTATTGATCAAGTTACAAACAAATTTAATAACTGTCAATGATAGGTTTAATTTAAATATATCGATACGGACCATTTTAAATACCCCTTTAACAATAGATTAAGAAATAGTCCTAACGGAAAATGAAGTTTCCGATTCGAGAAAAGGAATTGAAATTAAAGAAAAAGATCTACATGATCTAACAATTCAATCTAACATTTATAACTGTAACAGAAGCAGAAGAAGAAGAAGATATAGACTCAGATATAAGTGCTCCAGACATAAAAGAAAACATAATGGCAGATCGAGCAAACCAAAGGGCATATATAAAAGATATCTAGAAATCCATTCCGGAATTTAAAGGACAAAAAATACACCTTCAAAGATTTGTAACAGCTTTGAAGTTGGTTAACTTGACTAAAGGCACATTCAAAAATTTAACTGTAGAAATCATTAAATAAAAAATTATAGGATCTACATTATACAAGGTGCATAATGAGCTACCAATAAATTCGATCTTGCAAAAATTGCAAGACACTATAGTCGGTGAAACAACTGACGTAGTCAAAGCCAAAATGGCGAAAACAAGCCAGAAAGGCTAAACAGCCGAGAAATTTACAACAGAAATAGATAATTTACGAAAGCTCCTTGAAAATTCGTACATTCACGAAGGCCTACCAGTCGAACATGCTGACAAAATCAGCACAAAGGAAGCCATCACCACAACGATTAAAAATTGTGAGCATGGCCGCCTAAAAACAATTTTAGAGGCAAGCAACTTCTCAGCTATGAATGAAGCCGTGACTAAGTACATACAATGTAGTACTGAAATAACACGCAAAGCCAACTCAATATTGTACACGCAGAGTAGAAACAACAATAGCGGTAACAATTTTAGAAATAGTTATCGCGGTAGAGGCAATGGTCTCGGTTATTTTAATAATAATTATAATTATAATCGCAACAACGGACAGAACTATAATGATAATAATTATTATAATAACAATAGAGGAAGTTATAGAGGAAATAACCACCAAAATGGAGGTTATAACAATAATAACAACATCAACGATAGGGTAGCCCAAAACGCTTCGGGAAACTCCCAACAACCCTTAGGTACACAACAGTAAGAAATATTAAAATTCACACCATCAATCTCAGCCAAAGCACTTTCGTCACTTTTATACATGTAGCAACAGGAAAGAAATTATACTTTTTAATAGACACAGGTGCTGAAATATCAATATTAAAAAATTTCCATGTTTTTAAATATATCCAAAATAAATATATAATCAATATACAGGGAATAAGTCAAGAAGTTACCAAGTCAAAAGGGCTAACTTATATTGAAATACATACTTCTAAATATATAATACCACATGATTATCATATAGTATATTTACAATTCGCAATTTTATTAAAAAATACAACTGCAAATTAGATTTCAAGCCATCTGAAGACTGGCTTATAATTACAATAACCTAAAATATCCGATTTGTGTTCCAATAACATACAGTTCTGGCAGCAACTCCATAATTCTGCCAGCAAGATCCCAAGTTGTCCGAAAAATTGAAATAAATTCTGCAGAAAATCAAGAAATTCAGCAAATACCATAGCACGAGTTCAAAATGCATTCATAAGACTACTAAATACAACAAATACAGATCAGATAGTCAACATAAATCACATAAAACATGAATCACTTTCAAACTACTATGTAGTTAAAGGAGACTTCAAAGACCATGAAAAAGCTGTATTAACCCAACTTTTGAAAAACTTCCCGCCACAGTTTAATAAACAGTTAACAACATTATGCACTCAAAATAGCGATGTATTTGGTCTAGAAACCGAATCGATTACTACGAATAATTTTTATAAACAAAAACTAAGATTGAATGACGATGAACCAATATACATAAAAAATTATAGAAATCCTCATAGTCAAAAAGACGAAATTCAAAAGCAAGTCCAAAAGTTGAATAAAGACAACGCGGTGGAACCCTCCATCGAGACTGCTCGAGGAGTGCTGAACTTCGGGTTCAGTGCGATACACATCAAGGTGTATAAGGGCGACTCCAACGCCGCTAGTAGCTTTGCCGGCAACCCAGCCGAACAGGTGCTTGCTGAGGAGTTGGAGGCACCTGGTGGGCCGGAGGATGGCTACTCTACTGATTCGTCGCTAAGCAGAGAGATGCGAGCGCTCGGACCGGCGACGATCATAGATCTAACTTTGGTATCAGATTCACTCGTAGGCGCAGTCATAAACTGGGCAGTCTCTGACGAGCACTCCTTTTCGGACCATAGATTTATAGAAACTGCATTGTCCCTTGATTCGCCCTTGCCGGTCAGCTTCGCTAGCCCCAGACGAGCCGACTGGCACAGGTACAAAGAAGTTCTGACGAATATTCTTCCCATGGAACCGTCAGAAAGCATCACTAACCCACAGGAGCTAGACGGAACAGTAAGTAACAGTAACAGTAATTCACACAGGCATGCAACACTGCCTTCAAAGTTGCACGCCCCACAGGGAAACCAAGGGGAAGGAAAAAACCCCCCTGGTGGACCCAACAACTATCAATCCTCAGAACCAACTGCAGATGCCTGTTTAACAGAGCAAAGGCGGGAAATGAGGACACTAATTGGCTGAACTACAAGTGTGAACTAGCCTCTTACAAAAAGGCCATTAGAAGAGCAAAACGAACGGCATGGCAGACCTTCTGCTCTGACATAGACAAAACAACTGATGCCGCAAGGCTCAGGAAAATACTCTCTAAGACAGCCGCGCCTTTGGGCTATCTTTAAAAAGCAAATGGATCATGGTCGGACTCCAGTAAAGAGTCCTTGGACCTGCTCCTAGACGCTCACTTCCCGGGGAGCCAACAATCCGGTCATCCTCCTGAAAGAGGAGCAGGAGAGGGAATCGAATTAGATCCACTCCTATCAGACCGCAACATAAAATGGTCCATTCATAGTTTCAAACCATACAAATCGCCGGGACCGGACGTGATAACACCGGCTCACATCCAACAAGCAGGACAAATAGCCATAAACTGGTTGAAAAAAATCTTCCAATCCATCCTGGCGGTAGGAGAACTACCAACAACGTGGCAAGAAACAAAGGTGGTTTTCATTCCCATGGCAGGGAAGGCCACTCACACCACAGCAAAGGATTTTAGACCAATAATCCTAACATCATTCCTGCTTAAGAGCTTTGAAAGAACGATAAGCCTACACATAAGGGCCACCGTAGACCCGACACAAATATCAGAGGCACAGCACGCTTACACCAAAGGTAAGTCAACCGAATCGGCGCTACACTTGGTGGTCAGCAGCATCGAGAAATCACTCAGCATCAAGGAATACACACTGATCGCCTTCCTAGATATACAGGGAGCCTTCAATAACGTGCTCCCCACTGTTATAACAGAATCTCTCACAGAACCAGGGGTTGAGACGCCAATGGTGAGGCTAATCCATAAATTGCTGATAAGCAGAATGGTCACAGCCACACTAGGGACCTCAACCCAGACTAGACTAGTGAACAGAGGCACCCCGCAAGGAGGTGTACTATCACCCCTATTGTGGAATATCGCAGTAAATGAACCACTGCGGATTCTGGAAGGGGGAGGCTGTAAGGTGGAAAATATCCACAAACACTTTGCGATCTTATGACCGCCAAACTTAAATTACTATCGGAATAGACGATAGCGAACGGACTCGGGGTAAATCCCTCGGAAACGGAACTTGTTCTATTTACAAATAGGTACAAAATTCCACAACTTAACCGACCCATTCTAAACAATTGTTATCTCTCTTTTAGCGATCACGCCAGTTACTTGGGGTTAGTACTAGATAAGCGCGTCAAATGGGGCTTAAACAACCAAGAGACAACCGACTCCTCTAAACAAAGTACAGCGAATGGCGGCTTTGTATATTAGTGGAGCCCTTCGAACCACCCCGAATGAAGCGCTGAATGCGATCTTGAACCTCCCTAGCCTGGACTTAGCAGGCATGGAAAGAGCCAAATTGGAAGCTATTCGACTGAGGGACACAGGGCAGTGGAAAGCCCAATTTTATGGCCATGCTAAAATTCTCCAGCATGATAAATCGATTCCGAAGATCACGGATCTATGCAAATCCATCGAATATAGTCACACACCCTTTGGGGCCCTGATTCCTGATAGAGAGGAATGGGAGCAGGTCCGAACGGGCACGACGGACGCAATCTGTTTCTATATAGATGGCTCCAAATTAGAAGGACACGTTGGCGGAGGTGTATACTCCGAACAATTAGATATCAGGAAGTCATTCAGGCTCCCGGACCACTGTAGCGTCTTTCAGGCGGAGCTTCACGCTATAAAAGAAGCACTAGCCTGTTTAGGGAACTTTAGTCTCCAGAGAGGACACCTAAACATATATAGTGACAGCCAAGCGGCTATTAAATCGATCTACTCGACAAACACCAACTCCCGTACAATAGCAGACTGTCGCAGATCTCTCCACGAGATGGCAAATCAGTTTACTATCAGCCTAATATGGGTTCCGGGTCACCGGGACATCGTAGGCAACTGCATAGCGGACGAATTAGCCAGGCAGGGCACCACCAAGCCTCTACTCCCAGGAGAGGAGAATGTCGGTATGCCCATGGCTACTTGCAAGCTAAATTTAAACAAGGAAGAACGCTATAGTCGAGTACCTCGACTATCAGATACCCGTTACTCAGCTAATGGGACCAAAGGGAAATGGAGATATGCAAGCAGCAAAGCGAGATTTAAATGCGCCACCTACCGGCGGTCGACAGATTTAAGCGTTATGGGCGTTAAAGTGGGATTGAGGGTTTGGATCAATCGATAGGTATTGACGAGACCAATACAATTTAGTTAAAATTTTTTATCTACCATGAAAATTGGGGGCGCCACAGGCTTGGGCGGTTTGTGGGCGTTAGTGTGGGCGTGGCAAACTTTTCTTTGGGCCAATCGATAGGTATTGACGAGAACAATACATTTCAGTTAAAATTTTTATTCTAGCATCAAAACTGTAGGAGTCACAGTTTTGGGCGGTTTGTGGACGATAGAGTGGGCATGGCACTCTGCTGAAACAAACTTGCGCTGCGCAGGAATCTCAGGAATCTGCATGCCCAACCCCAGTATTGTAGCTTGTATTGTTTCCGAGATCTCAGCGTTGATACGGACAGACGGTCAGACGGACAGACGGACAGACGGACAGACGGACAGACGGACGGACGGACAGACGGACAGACGGACAGACGGACAGACGGACAGACGGACATTGCTAGATCGACTCGGCTAGTGATCCTTATCAAGAATATATATACTTTATGGGGTCGGAAACGCTTTCTTCTGCCTGTTACATACTTTCCGACGAATCTAGTATACCCTTTTACTCTACGAGTAACGGGTATAAAAACTACTTCAACACACTAGCCAACACCCATTGGCAAAACGCACCACAGTGTCGTATCTCTCACCAAACATGGCCTGTGATAAACAACAAAAAAACCTCGGAGTTACTCAAACTCAGCCGCACAGAGTGTGGCATGTTGATCCGAGCTCTTACAGGCCACTGGCTTGTTAGCGCACATGCCAGCAGGCTAAAAGCCCCGCAAAATGATTTCTGCAGAAGCTGTAGGGATGAGGAAGAAGTGGAAACGGTAGAACACCTTCTCTGCTTCTGCCCAGCCCTATGCAGACTCAGACTGAAACACTTAAGAAGCCCCTTCATCGACGATCTTACCGAAATATCGGAGATGAATCTCAAAAACATAAGGGCCTTTATTAAATCTTTCGGGTGGAAAACATGCTGATCAGCTTAACACAGGCTGAAACTACTAGAAACGGGACCCTAGAGAAAGAAAAAAACGAGATCATGCGGTATCACAATGGACCCATTGAGGTCTAAGTGTGTCGGACTATAGTCCGACAGCCGCCCTAACCTAACCTAACCTAGACTATCATCAGATTAATAAAAAACTCTTGTCTGATTATTTTTCACTTCATAGAATTGATGATATTTTAGATCAACTAGGTAGAGCAAAATACGTTTCATGCTTTGATTTAATGTCAGGTTTTCATCAAATTGAACCGGAAAAAACTTCACGAGATATAACGTCCTTTTCAACAAGCAACGGTTCATATCGCTTCACGCGATTACCATTCGGCTTAAAAACAGCTCCAAATTCTTTTCAGAGAATGATGACTATAGCTTTCTCTGGATTAGAACCTTCACAAGCACTCCATTATATAGATGACTCAATAGTCACTGGTTATTCCGAAAAACATTTGCTCAAAAACTTAAAAAATTGTTTTGAGAAATGTAGGCAAGTAACCTAAAGTTACATCCCGAAAAGTTATCATTGTTTATTCATAAAGTTGCTTTCCTACGACATAAATGCACAGATAAAGGAATCTTGCCTAACAAGATTATGAAAGAAAGATGTAAAATTCGAATGGACAAATGAATGCCAAGACGCCTTCATACATCTTAATTCGTCATTAATAAACCCAAATCTTTTAAAATATCCCGATTTTAGCAAAGAATTTTGCATAATTACAGATGGTAGCAAACACGCTTGTGGAGCAGTCCTAACTCAAAACAAAAATGGTTTACAGCTCCCAGTTGCTTATGATCAAGATCTTTTGCAAAAGGCGAAAGCAACAAGAGCACAACAGAACAAGAACTGTCAGCTATTCATTGGGCAATAACACATTTCAGATTATATATTTATGGTAGACACTTCACTGTCAAATCAGATCACAGAGCACTTACCCACTAACATTCAATGGTAAGCCCCAGTTCCAAACTAACACGAATGAGACTTGAACTAGAGGAATATAATTAAACAGTAGAGTACCTCAAGAGCAAAGATAATTATGTAGCCGACGCGCTATCCAGATTTACTATTATTGACTTGAAAAATATTCAGTTGAATAATAAAATTCTGAAAGTCACTACCAGACATCAAAGTAAACATAAAAATTCATGCGCAAAAAAAAAAAGAAAAAATAGTTTTGCCTAGGCAAACTCTAAGTAAAGCTTCTCTGCCCAACGTATACGAACAAAAACAACAAAAAACAACGTACACGAAGTCATTGTAAATGTACGAGGTACGAAAAGTAGTGATTTTGCTAATAACAGATTCACTATGTTTACTAAGTCAGTTCTTTCAAAGACTTGAAAAAGAAGATCTTTGACACTATATTAATAGAATCTTTTCAAATAATGAGCAATAAAATATTACAATCTCTAAGAGTATCCCTATTATCAAATGATGAAGAAAAAGAAGAATTGCTGTTTACATTCCATGACGATCCGATACAAGGAGGTCATACAGGCATAGCTAGAACATTAGAAAAAATAAAAAGGCATTATTATTGGGAAAATATGACCCGAGATATAACTAATTTTATAAGAAAATTCCCAAAATGCCAAAAATCAAAAAAAACAAAACATACAAAGACGCCTTTGACTATTACTGAAACGCCGCAAGGCTTTTGACAGGGTAATTGTGGATACGATCGGTCCACTACCTAAAACCGAGAAAGGAAATGAATATGCAGTAACCCTAATCTGCGATTTAACTAAATACCTTGTAACAATACCAATTCAAAACAAAAGTGCAAAAACAGTAGCAAAAGCTATATTAGAGTTAGAGTGGGCGTGTCAAATTGTTTTGGAATCAATCGATAGGTATTGACGAGAACAACACATTTCAGTTAAAATTTGTATCTAGCATAAAAATTGTGGGCGCCACAAGCTTGGGCGGTTTGTGGGCTTTAGAGTGGGTGTGGCATATTCGCGTAACAAACTTGCGCTGCGTTCAAGGCTACGGAATCTAAGTTTGAGATGTCGACGTTCATATTTAAGATTTTTTGAAGTTTGTGGGCGGTGTGTGGGCGTTATAGTGGGCGTGGCAAACTTGTGGGTTAATCAATAGGTACTGATGAGGACAATACATTTCCGTTAAAATTTTTATTCTTGCATCAAAACTGTAGGAGCGTGGCACATTGCTGAAACAAACTTGAGCTACGTAAGAAGCTCAGGAATCTGCATGCCAAATCTCAATAGCCTAGCTTTTATAGTTTCCGAGATCTCAGCGTTCATCCGGACGGACAGACAGACGGACATGGCTAGATCGACTCGGCTAGTGATCCTGTTCAAGAATATATATACTTTATGGCAGTGGCGCATCTAGGGGGGGGGGGGGGGGCGAAAGGGGCAAGCGCCCCGGGCGCCAAGTCTGAGAGGCGCTAAATAGAGTCCGACTAGCAATATATGTTTCGAGAATTCATATTTTCCCGCGGCGCTGCGCATGTAACGCTCCCTATAGAATACAAGTGTAAGTGTTTTATGATGTGATCAAAAGGAAAAGGGACGCTTGAAACGTCATAACAAACTTTCTTGCTTAGAGAGAGAGAGAGAGAGCGCGAGCAGTATACGTGTTAGGTTATGAACGCGTTTGTTTACATACATTCCAATCAAGGCAGTGTTTTTCTATTGCAACATTTAATCAAGGTACTTACGCTTCGATGTTATTTATCAAATATTATTCACTGAACCTTCCATTTCTTGATGTTCTAAAAATATATTTCTACTATTTCAAATTAGGCGTGGAAAACACAAAAATGAAACGAATAAAACCAAGTGGTGCCCAGTTCAAACAACACACCGAAAATTTGTCGAAAAAATTTATGTTAAATTACGTGAAAAGTCATAACAAGGAAACCTCAGACACCTCAAATTCAGGTGGAATCTTTATCAAAGGAGATTCCGGAGATAGAAAACGCTGGACAATCATCTGTTGGAATTGATAGTGAAAAACAAACAAAATACTCCTAATGTTATTCGTACAGCAAAAAGGGAGGGGGCGGAATTTTTCGCTTTGCCCCGGGCGCCAGCAACCCTAGATCCGCCACTGCTTTATGGAGTCGAAAACGCTTCCTTCTGCCTGTTACATACTTTCCGACGAATCTAGTATACCCTTTTGCTCTACGAGTAACGGGTATAAAAACATAACTTCTTCCGCACACCATCACCAGACTGTAGGATCCGTGGAGCGAAACCACAGAACATTTAATGAGTTCATCCGTTCATATATCTCAGTTGATAAAACTGATTGGGATGTTTGGCTCCAATACTTCGTATATTGTTTCAACACAACACCATCTATGGCACATGACTATTGTCCATATGAGTTAGTTTTTGGTAAAACTTCAAATTTACCTCAACATTTTAATAGTATAGACAAAATAAAACCACTATATAATATAGATGACTATGCTAAAGAATCTAAGTTTAGACTAGAACAAGTATTTAAGAAAGCTAGATTAATGTAAGAATCTCATAATCAGAAACAAAAAATTACCTATGACAAAAATACTTTAGATTTTGATTTAAAAAGGAAGAACGCTATAGTCGAGTACCTCGACTATCAAAAACCCGTTACTCAGCTTAAGGGACCAAAGGGAAATGGAGATATGCAAGCAGCAAAGCGAGATTGAAATGCGCCACCTACCCGCGATCTCAATATATGGTTATGTGGGCGGTAGACAGATTTAGGCGTTATGAGCGTTAGAGCGGGCGTGGTAAATTTTTTTGGGGTCAATCGATAGGTATTGACGAGACTAATACATTTCAGGTAACATTTTTTTCTAGCATGAAAATTGTGGTCGCCACAGGCATAGGCGGCTTGTGGGCGTTAGAGTGGGCGTGGCACACTTTTTTTTGGCACAATCGATAGGTATTGACGAGACTATTACATATAAGTTAAAATTTTTTTCTAGCATGAATATTGTAGGCGCCACAGGTTCGGGCGGTTTGTGGGCGTTAGAGTGGGCCAGGCATATTCGCGTAACAAACTTGCGCTGCGCTTAAGGCTACGGAATCTAAATCTGAAATCCCAATTTTCTATCTTTGATATTTTCCGAGATATCCGTGTTCATACTTACGATTTTTTGAAGTTTGTGGGCGGCTTGTGGGCGTTGAAGTGGGCGTGGCAAACTTTTTTTTGGGTCAAGTTTTACTCTAGCATCAAAACTGTAGGAGCCACAGTTTTGGGCGGTTTGTGAGCGTTACAGTGGGCGTGGCACATTGCTGAAACAAACTTGCGCTGTGGAAGAAGCTCAAGAATCTGCATGCCAAATCTCAATAGCCTAGCTCTTGTAGTTTTCGAGATCTCAGCGTTCATCCGGACAGACAGACAGACAGACGGACAGGCGGTCAGACGGACATGGCTAGATTGACTCGCTTCCTTCTGCCTGTTACATACTTTCCGAAGAATCTAGTATACCCTTTTACTCTACGAGTAACGGGTATAAAAACATAATGGCAGATCGAGCAAACCAAAGGGCATATATAAAAGATATCTAGAATGCGGACAAAAGATACACCTTCAAAGATTTGTAACAGCTTTGAAGTTGGTTAACTTGACTAAAGGCACATTCAAAAATTTAACTGTAGAAGTCATTAAATAAAAAATTATAGGATCTACATTATACAAGGTGCACAATGAGCTACCAATAAATTCTATTATACAAAAATTGCAAGACACTATAGTCGGTGGAACATCTGACGCAGTCAAAGCCAAAATGGCGAAAACAAGCCAGAAAGGCAAAACAGCCGAGAAATGTACAACAGAAATAGACAATTTACAAAAGCTCCTTGAAACTTCGTACATTGACGAAGGCCTTCCAGTCGAAAATGCTGACAAATTCAACATAAAGGAAGCCATCACCACAACGGTTAAAAATTGTGAGCATGGCCGCCTAAAAACAATTTTAGAGACAAGCAACTTCTCAGCTATGAATGAAGCCGTGACTAAGTACATACAAAGTAGTACTGAAATAACAGGCAACGCCAACTCAATTTTGTACACGCAGAGTGGAAACAACAATTTTAAAAATAGTTATCGCGGTTGAGGCAATGTTCTCGGTTATTTTAATAATAATTATAATTATAATTATAATCGCAACAACGTACAGAACTATAATGATAATAATTATTAAAATAACAATAATAATAATAACAATAGAGGAAGTTATAGAGGAAATAAAGAACAAAATGGAGGTTATAACAATAATAAAAACATCAATGTTAGGGTAGCCCAAAACGCTTCGGGAAACTCCCAACAACCCATAGGTACACAACAGTAAGAAATATTAAAATTCACACCATCAATCTCAGCCAAAGCACTTTCGTCACTTTTATACATGTAGCAACAGGAAAGAAATTATACTTTTTAATAGACACGTGCGGAAATATCAATGTTAACAAAATTCCCATGTTTTTAAATATATCCAAAATAAATATATAATCAATATACAGGAAATAAGTCTAGAAGTTACCAAGTCAAAAGGGCTAACTTCTATTGAAATACGAACAACGCGGTGGAACCCTCCATATCACCTTATAATAGCCCACTTTTATTAGTACCCAAAAAGTCACTCCGATCGAGACTGCTCGAGGAGTGCTGAACTTCGGGTTCAGTGCGATACACATCAAGGTGTATAAGGGCGACTCTAACGCCGCTAGAAGCTCTGCCGGCAACCCAGCCGAACAGGTGCTTGCTGAGGAGTTGGAGGCACCTGGTGGGCCGGACGATGGCTACTCTACTGATTCGTCGCTAAGCAGAGAGATGCGAGCGCTCGGACCGGCGACGATCATAGATCTAACTTTGGTATCAGATTCACTCGTAGGCGCAGTCATAAACTGGGCAGTCTCTGACGAGCACTCCTTTTCGGACCATAGATTTATAGAAACTGCATTGTCCCTTGATTCGCCCTTGCCGGTCAGCTTCGCTAGCCCCAGACGAGCCGACTGGCACATGTACAAAGAAGTTCTGACGAATATTCTTCCCATGGAACCGTCAGAAAGCATCACTAACCCACAGGAGCTAGACGGAACAGTAAGTAACAGTAACAGTAATTCACACAGGCATGCAACACTGCCTTCAAAGTTGCACGCCCCACAGGGAAACCAAGGGGAAGGAAAAAACCACCCTGGTGGACCCAACAACTATCAATCCTCAGAAGCAACTGCAGATGCGTGTTTAACAGAGCAAAGGCGGGAAATGAGGACACTAATTGGCTGAACTACAAGTGTGAACTAGCCTCTTACAAAAAGGCCATTAGAAGAGCAAAACGAACGGCATGGCAGACCTTCTGCTCTGACATAGACAAAACAACTGATGCCGCAAGGCTCAGGAAAATACTCTCTAAGACAGCCGCGCCTTTGGGCTATCTTTAAAAAGCAAATGGATCATGGTCGGACTCCAGTAAAGAGTCCTTGGACCTGCTCCTAGACGCTCACTTCCCGGGGAGCCAACAATCCGGTCATCCTCCTGAAAGAGGAGCAGGAGAGGGAATCGAATTAGATCCACTCCTATCAGACCGCAACATAAAATGGTCCATTCATAGTTTCAAACCATACAAATCGCCGGGACCGGACGTGATAACACCGGCTCACATCCAACAAGCAGGACAAATAGCCATAAACTGGTTGAAAAAAATCTTCCAATCCATCCTGGCGGTAGGAGAACTACCAACAACGTGGCAAGAAACAAAGGTGGTTTTCATTCCCTTGGCAGGGAAGGCCACTCACACCACAGCAAAGGATTTTAGACCAATAATCCTAACATCATTCCTGCTTAAGAGCTTTGAAAGAACGATAAGCCTACACATAAGGGCCACCGTAGACCCGACACAAATATCAGAGGCACAGCACGCTTACACCAAAGGTAAGTCAACCGAATCGGCGCTACACTCTCGTCGTCTTGCGACCGCTGAAGAGAGTGGACGTGTCTTGTGCGAGCTCCGCGAAAAGTGCATGAAAGTTGATAAATTAATGCAAACAAAACACAAAAACTAAACAGGTTAATTTCAAATAAGCGAAAAGACGCTAAAACCCAAAGAAATTTAGGTTTCAACCCACAAAATCGGTGTAATGTCTTAAACTAGCACATAATTATTTTATCTTATAATAATAAATAAGTGCCACGCTAATAAAGCTCAATGAGCTACGAACAGAATAAAGAGCGACTCAGCTCCGCGAGCCGAAGAGACGGTTACTTTTCGTATGTCTCAACGCGTGATAGCGAAGTGCAAAAAACGACCCTACTGTCGGTCGATAGCCAAAGAGCACGATCTTGCTCACCATGCTTACTTACGGCTACCCCTACTCCGACGGCGTGGAGTCAACAATGCAAAACCCCCCCACCATCAGTTTCGACCCCTGGCGCACCAACAACATGCAACGGTAAAACTTCTGCATCCGCACTAAATTTAACTAAAAAACCAACGACAACCACAGCTACGACTATTATTTCGGAATCGACTGCAACCGCAGCTCTAAATACAACGGCAACAAAAACAACGAGAACAAATCAAAACCAAAACAAAATTCAGCAAGCGGGTCCGGCCATACAGACCGGACTAGATCGGTTCATCCATATCAAGCGTAAGCTTAGCCCGCAGAACACCGCGGTAGGTAACAAGTCAAAAATAAACCGTGTCCAAGTAGAAGATATATTACCCGGGAGACCCGACAGCAATCGATTTGCGCTTCTAGCAGAAAATGAATCAGGACGGGCTCAGGAGACCCAACCGAAACCTAAGCCCCCACCAATTTACATTAGGGAGAAAATCTCGAACGCCCTGGTCAACAAAATTGTTGCGCTGACCGGAGACGGAAACTTTCATGTTGTTCCGGTCACAAAAGGGGATATCCATGAAACCAAGCTTCAGACCAAATCTGAAGAACATTTCCGAGCAGTATCCAAATACCTGGAGGAAGCTAGGAAAAGCTACTACACGTACCAACTAAAAAGCAGTAAGGGCCTGCAAGTGGTAATAAAAGGAATCGAGCCCGACGTAACCGCCAAGGAAGTTATCGATGCTCTTAAGGAAAAGGGGTTTTCTGCAAAGAACGTCAGTAACATTATAAACAGGAACAAGGAGCCGCAACCACACTTCAGGGTCGAGCTGGAGCCAGACAGCAGAGTCTTAAAGAAAAATGAAGTGCACCCCATTTATAACCTGCAATACTTATTGCACCGAAGAATTAACGTGGAAGAGCCACATAAAAGGAACGGCCCAGTGCAATGCACAAATTGTCAGGAGTATGGACACACCAGGGCATACTGTTCGCTTCGAACAGTCTGTGTAGCTTGTGGAGACTTCCACAATTCGGCTAACTGCCCTGCCAACAAAGAAGACCCCAAAAAGAAAAAATGCGTTAACTGCCAAGGTAACCACACGGCAAACTACAGGGGCAGTCCGGTCTACAAGGAGATGAAGGACCGCATGCGAAAAGTGATAGCAACGCGTCATCAGAAAACCCAAAATGCGTACACTTACTCGCGTACGACGCCGGAAGTATTTTTCGGCACGGCTGCAAGATCCTCCTTTGGTCAACTAAATACCCAGAAAGGATTCTCATACGCCGATGCCCTTCGATCGGGGACGGAAAACCCACTCCAGTCTAATCTAGGAAACGCTCAGCAGATCCAAGAACAGTCGCAAAGCGCTCTGGAAACTATGATGGTCACCATGCAACAAAGTATGATGGAACTCATGTCATTCATGAAAACGACCATGCAAACACTGGTTCAAAACCAGAACATGGTGTTACAGCTACTTGCAGCTAAGCAGTCCAAATAATCAGATGGCAAACCTACGAATAACAATGTGGAACGCCAATGGCGTTTCACGGCACAACCTTGAAGTAACACAGTTCCTGAATGAAAATCATATCGACATTATGCTACTGGTAGAGACGCACCTCACAAACAAATACAACTTCCAAATAAGAGGCTACACTTTCTACCGCACAGACCATCCAGATGGTAAAGCCCACGGCGGAACCGGCATCCTAATCAGGGAACGCATCAAGCACCACTTTCACCAAAGGTTTTCAACTAATTACCTGCAAGCCACGGCTATCAAAGTGCAGTCAGGCAACGGAAACCTCACCATAGCCGCTGTCTACTGCCCGCCTCGCTTTACAATTTCTGAAGGACAATTCATGGACTTCTACAACTTGCTTGGAGACCGCTTTATAGCTGCAGGGGACTATAATGCCAAACACACGCACTGGGGATCACGCCTTGTGACTCCCAAAGGACGGCAATTATACAATGCAATCATAAAACCGAACAACAAATTAGACTATGTTTCCCCTGGCAGCCCCACATACTGGCCAACAGACCCCAGGAAAGTTCCAGACCTAATAGACTTTGCGGTGACAAAAAACATTCCCCGCAATAAAATAAGCGCCAAAGCGCTTTCGGACCTGTCGTCAGACCACTCGCCAGTGCTAATAACTCTTCTTCAAAGCACAAGAACCACAGATCACCCCCTCAGGCTGACGTCGCACAGAACCAACTGGTTAAAATATAAAAAGTATGTAAGCTCACACATCAAATTAACACCTCACTTCAACATCGAAGCGGACATCGACTGCTCTACCGATGCTCTTGAAGAAGTATTCGTGGAGGCAGCCACTATCTCAACACCACAAGGCAGGGACGCGCAAACCAACCACTTCAAAACTAATCTGCAAATTGAACGGTTAGTCCTAGAAAAGAGGCGCCTGCGACGTGCCTGGCAAGCCAACAGATCGCCGTCATCAAAACAACGTCTTAAGGAAGCCACTCGCTCACTAAATCGAGCTCTAAAGCAAGAAACAGAAAATGCACAGCTGCAGTACATTACAAAACTATCGCCAACCAGTACAAAACATCCTCTGTGGAGGGCTCACCCAAATCTGAGCTCTCCAATCGAAACAGTGACTCCGATAAGAAACTCATCTGGCATCTGGGCCCGCAGCGACGAAGATAGAGCCGAAACTTTTGCGCTACATCTAAGAAACGTCTTCCAGCCGAACCCTGCCACTGGTTCATTTTTCCTACCACAAATCGAATCTGAATCTATTTCCCTACCACCATTGTTTCAGCCAAAGGAGATCGCGAAAGTCATTGGGGAACTGAAACCAAAAAAGGCCCCTGGCGGTGACCAAATAACCCCAAAAATGTTAATTGAACTTCCATACTCTGCCATTGAGGTTATCTGTAAGCTCTTCAATGGGATTATAACTCTCGGCTACTATCCGAAAAAATGGAAAAAATCTATTATCATTATGATACCGAAGCCCGGAAAAGACCACACAATTCCGTCATCCTACAGACCAATTAGTTTATTATCGTGTCTGTCTAAGCTGTTCGAAAAATGCCTTCTAACTCGCATAACACCATACCTAGGAGCACACAATGTTATCCCTGCTCATCAATTTGGATTTCGTCAAAACCATGGAACAATCGAACAAGTTAACAGAATAACATCAGTAATACGCACAGCCTTGAGCATCGGGAATACTGCAGCGCAATATTCCTCGATGTATCTCAAGCCTTCGATCGAGTATGGCTAGATGGCCTCATGCACAAAATCAAAACACACTTACCTGATTACACTCACAAGCTTCTTGAGTCGTATCTATACAACAGGTCCTTCGCAGTAAGGTGCAATACAACAACATCCGACGACTACATTATCAAAGCTGGAGTCCCGCAAGGAAGCGCGCTAGGGCCTACTCTGTTCCTCCTATACACAGCGGATATTCCCACGAACGAGCAGCTAACAACATCTACGTTCGCTGACGACACCGCAATTTTAAGTCGCTCGAGGTGCCCAGGCCGAGCCACAACACAGCTAGCAAACCACCTCCTCGTAGTAGAGAGGTGGCTATCTGATTGGCGGATTAAAATAAATGAACAAAAATGTAAACACATAACGTTTACTCTCAACAGGCAAACATGCCCTCCACTATTATTGAATAATACGCAGATTCCCCAAGTCAACGATGTAACGTATCTCGGCGTCCACCTTGACAGACGACTAACCTGGAGAAGACACATCGAACGCAAGAAAGTACATCTAAAACTAAAGGCCAGCAGCTTCCACTGGATTCTTAACGCTCGTTCGCCCCTGCGTCTGGACTACAAGGTTTTGCTCTACAACTCCACTCTCAAGCCCATCTGGACATATGGCTCCCAGCTATGGGGGAACGCCAGCAGAAGCAACATAGACATTATACAGCGCGCTCAATCGAAAATCCTGCGAACTATCACTGGGGCACCATGGTATATTCGCAACCAAAACATCCACAGGGACCTAAGCATTCTTACCGTTAAAGATGAAATAGACAAACAAAAAGCGTCCTACAACGAAAAACTCTCTGTGCACCCCAATCGCCTCGCAAGAGGCTTGACTTGGGTTTCCAGCCGATCCCGTCTACAACGCAACGACCTGCCAAGCCAGCTATAACTTTCGGGCCCCTTTAGCACAACATCAGTCATATGACTGTGAGTTAGATTAATTAGTCTAAGATTTGATACACTTATTGTTAGTATCCAAAGGGAGAAGATTCAATAAATAAATAGCAAAGCATTTAAGAACGAACACTTGGTGGTCAGCAGCATCGAGAAATCACTCAGCATCAAGGAATACACACTGATCGCCTTCCTAGATATACAGGGAGCCTTCAATAACGTGCTCCCCACTGTTATAACAGAATCTCTCACAGAACCAGGGGTTGAGACGCCAATGGTGAGGCTAATCCATAAATTGCTGATAAGCAGAATGGTCACAGCCACACTAGGGACCTCAACCCAGACTAGACTAGTGAACAGAGGCACCCCGCAAGGAGGTGTACTATCACCCCTATTGTGGAATATCGCAGTAAATGAACCACTGCGGATTCTGGAAGGGGGAGGCTGTAAGGTCGTGACATACGCAGACGACGTCGCCATCATCTTAAATGGAAAATATCCACAAACACTTTGCGATCTTATGACCGCCAAACTTAAATTACTATCGGAATAGACGATAGCGAACGGACTCGGGGTAAATCCCTCGGAAACGGAACTTGTTCTATTTACAAATAGGTACAAAATTCCACAACTTAACCGACCCATTCTAAACAATTGTTATCTCTCTTTTAGCGATCACGCCAGTTACTTGGGGTTAGTACTAGATAAGCGCGTCAAATGGGGCTTAAACAACCAAGAGACAACCGACTCCTCTAAACAAAGTACAGCGAATGGCGGCTTTGTATATTAGTGGAGCCCTTCGAACCACCCCGAATGAAGCGCTGAATGCGATCTTGAACCTCCCTAGCCTGGACTTAGCAGGCATGGAAAGAGCCAAATTGGAAGCTATTCGACTGAGGGACACAGGGCAGTGGAAAGCCCAATTTTATGGCCATGCTAAAATTCTCCAGCATGATAAATCGATTCCGAAGATCACGGATCTATGCAAATCCATCGAATATAGTCACACACCCTTTGGGGCCCTGATTCCTGATAGAGAGGAATGGGAGCAGGTCCGACCGGGCACGACGGACGCAATCTGTTTCTATATAGATGGCTCCAAATTAGAAGGACACGTTGGCGGAGGTGTATACTCCGAACAATTAGATATCAGGAAGTCATTCAGGCTCCCGGACCACTGTAGCGTCTTTCAGGCGGAGCTTCACGCTATAAAAGAAGCACTAGCCTGTTTAGGGAACTTTAGTCTCCAGAGAGGACACCTAAACATATATAGTGACAGCCAAGCGGCTATTAAGTCGATCTACTCGACAAGCACCAACTCCCGTACAATAGCAGACTGTCGCAGATCTCTCCACGAGATGGCAAATCAGTTTACTATCAGCCTAATATGGGTTCCGGGTCACCGGGACATCGTAGGCAACTGCATAGCGGACGAATTAGCCAGGCAGGGCACCACCAAGCCTCTACTCCCAGGAGAGGAGAATGTCGGTATGCCCATGGCTACTTGCAAGCTAAATTTAAACAAGGAAGAACGCTATAGTCGAGTACCTCGACTATCAGATACCCGTTACTCAGCTAATGGGACCAAAGGGAAATGGAGATATGCAAGCAGCAAAGCGAGATTTAATGCGCCACCTACCGGCGGTCGACAGATTTAAGCGTTATGGGCGTTAAAGTGGGATTGAGGGTTTGGATCAATCGATAGGTATTGACGAGACCAATACGATTTAGTTAAAATTTTTTATCTACCATGAAAATTGGGGGCGCCACAGGCTTGGGCGGTTTGTGGGCGTTAGTGTGGGCGTGGCAAACTTTTTTTTGGGCCAATCGATAGGTATTGACGAGAACAATACATTTCAGTTAAAATTTTTATTCTAGCATCAAAACTGTAGGAGTCACAGTTTTGGGCGGTTTGTGGGCGTTAGAGTGGGCATGGCACTCTGCTGAAACAAACTTCCGCTGCGCAGGAATCCCAGGAATCTGCATGCCCAACCCCAGTATTGTAGCTTGTATTGTTTCCGAGATCTCAGCGTTCATACGGACAAACGGTCAGACGGACAGACGGACAGACGGACGGACGGACAGACGGACATGGCTAGATCGACTCGGCTAGTGATCCTGATCAAGAATATATATACTTTATGGGGTCGGAAACGCTTTCTTCTGCCTGTTACATACTTTCCGACGAATCTAGTATACCCTTTTACTCTACGAGTAACGGGTATAAAAACTACTTCAACACACTAGCCAACACCCATTGGCAAAACGCACCACAGTGTCGTATCTCTCACCAAACAAGGCCTGTGATAAACAACAAAATAACCTCAGAGTTACTTAAACTCAGCCGCACAGAGTGTGGCATGTTGATTCGAGCTCTTACAGGCCACTGGCTTGTTGGCGCACATGCCAGCAGGCTAAAAGCCCGTCAAAATGATTTCTGCAGAAGCTGTAGGGATGAGGAAGAAGTGGAAACGGTAGAACACCTTCTCTGCTTCTGCCCAGCCCTATGCAGACTCAGACTGAAACACTTAAGAAGCCCCTTCATCGACGATCTTACCGAAATATCGGAGATGAATCTCAAAAACATAAGGGCCTTTATTAAATCTTCCGGGTGGAAGACATGCTGATCAGCTTAACACAGGCTGAAACTACTAGAAACGGTACCCTAGAGAAAGAAAAAAACGAGATCATGCGGTATCACAATGGACCCATTGAGGTCTAAGTGTGTCGGACTATAGTCCGACAGCCGCCCTAACCTAACCTAACCTAGACTATCATCAGATTAATAATAAACTCTTGTCTGATTATTTTTCACTTCATAGAGTTGAAAAATATTCAGTTGAATAATAAAATTCTGAAAGTCACTACCAGACATCAAAGTAAACAAAAAAATTCAGGCGCAAAAAAAAAAGAAAAAATAGTTTAGCCTAGGCAAACTCAAGTTAAGCTTCTCTGCCCAACGTATACGAACAAAAACAACAAAAAACAAGGAAGAACGCTATAGTCGAGTACCTCGACTATCAGATACCCGTTACTCAAAGGGAAATGGAGATATGCAAGCAGCAAAGCGAGATTAAAATGCGCCACCTACCGGCGGTAGACAGATTTAAGCGTTATGGGCGTTGGAGTGGGCGTAGCAAATTTATTTTTGGATCAATCGATAGGTATTGACGACACCAATACATTTCAGTTAAAATTTTTTATCTAGCATGCAAATTGTGGGCGTCACAGGTTTTCGCGGTTTGTGGGCGTTTAAGTGGGCGTGGCAAACCTTTTTTTGGGTCAATCGATAGGTATTGATAAGAACAATACATTTCAGTTAAAATTTTCTATCTAGCATCAAAACTGTAGGAGGTACAGTTTTGGGCGGTTTGTGGGCGTTAGAGTGGGCGTGGCAGTCTACTGAAACAAACTTGCGCTGCGTAAGAAGCTCAGGAATCTGTACGCCAAATCTCAATAGCCTAGCTCTCATAGTTTCCGAGATCTCAGCGTTCATCCGGACAGACAGACGGACAGACGGACAGACGGACAGACGGACATGGCTAGATCGACTCGGCTAGTGATCCTGATCAAGAATATATATACTTTATGGGGTCGGAAACGCTTCCTTCTGCCTGTTACATACTTTCCGACGAATCTAGTATACCCTTTTACTCTACGAGTAACGGGTATAAAAATAGGAGATCAGGTTTTATTGAAAAATTTAACGGGGCATAAGCTAGACTTTAAGTATACTAGACCCTATAAGGTTGAAAGTGTAGATGAAAAAGATAACATAGTAATTTCAAACAAATAATTAAAATAAGAAACAAACAGTACAGGTTAGGTTAAAAATGTTTATTTCATAATCACGTTGATTCTCTTACATATATATCACGTATGGCCATACATAAAATAAGAACCATAATTATAATGCACAAAATATACAAAAAATATATAAATATTACATTTTGATTCAAAATAGTACTTTCTGATTCGAAGACAAAAAAAAAATAATAATAATATAAAACAAAAACAAAAATCGTAGGAAAATAAAATAAAATGTGCATTTATATTTATATACATATACTAAGATAACTTCAAAGAATTACGTTATTTTTCAAAAAGAGGGAGATGTAGCATGTTCACATATCGAATGCACACTGTACTCAGTGTTATGCATTAATATAAGTACAAACACATTGTAGCACTTGGCCACAAT
The DNA here is from genome assembly GCF_043229965.1 of Drosophila suzukii. Lineage (NCBI taxonomy): Eukaryota > Metazoa > Arthropoda > Insecta > Diptera > Drosophilidae > Drosophila > Drosophila suzukii. The sequence goes on along the minus strand of NW_027255896.1, from coordinate 7,358,017 downwards.
ACTTACATACAAATCTACGACCCAAGCAGTTCCCCAAGTGCACGGTAATATGTCCACTCTTGAGTGCACTGGGACTGGACATTGCAGAGTCAGCATAATTGCCATGCGCGGCCGCTCTGGCACCAAGTGAACATAGTACCTCTCCCTACCGCGGCGACCCTCCGTCAGCCTTACACATTTATACATAAGCGTCGACCGCAGCTCTGCCAGCGTCTCTGCCGGCATAGCTAAGCGATCGTTACCCATATGCACGAATGCAATAGAATTAAAGATCATTCAAGAAAGCCTAAGCAGCTATGGCTGTCATCCCTCCATGTAGCTTAATTTTTATAAGTAAGCCTACATAAAGAAGATCAAATAAAACAAGTTAGGAGCGAGCGATCAAGTCGCTTCTGCCCCAAAGCAAAGCAATCAAACTAAAAGTCTTTTTAATAAACAACATTTAAAGTCGATAGAAATTATATATCTACCAAATGGCGATGGATTCAATAAAATATAAACTTTAATAAAACAAAAGTGGATGAAGTTTATTCCCAAAACAAAAGTGGATAAAGTTAAATAGCTTTAAATTTACTAAATGGCGACCAATGACCAAAAATTAAATTTAAAAAAAAGAGAAGACTTGTGTGTGTGGCAGTCCGCCCCTTGCACCTCCGTGGGAAATTAAAATACCCTGTGCAGCCAGCACCGGTCCCGCCCGGCTCACCAAGCCGGACTACGGAAAAGTAAACCAACAGCGCTTCCAATAGCGCACAACATAATAGCCTGTGCAGCCATCACCGGTCCCGTCCAGCGCACCAAGCCGGACTACGGAAAAGTGAACCGACAGCGCTTCCAAGAGCGCACATCTTTAATTGTTTTTTATTATATCTATATGCACCTGCGATGCAAAAATGTACAATTAATAGAAATTCTACAGATCAGGCAAAATCAGGCTGGTAAAATTTCACATATTTCACTATATAATTATAAAGAAACATATTTTAATTATAATTATTAATTAAATTAATTAATTAACATATTATAATTATATTAATTAATTAATTAAATTAATAATATAATATGATTATTTAAAATTATATACCTATATATCAGTAAATTAAACAAACAATTATGGGGGAGGGCGTACGTAACAAAATTTATGTGGACGGAGGAAGCAACCAAGGCATTCGAAACGCTGAAGAAAGCACTTACCTGTGCGCCGGTATTAGCTCATCCAGACTTTGGAAAACACTTCTGGATACAGTGTGACGCCAGCCATGTAGGAATTGGGGCAGAATTATACCAGCAAGACGTAGAAGGATTGGACCGGCCAATAGCATTCTTTTCGGCGAAACTGAGAGGAGCACAACTCAATTACAGCGTAACGGAAAAGGCCGTAAAAGCCGTGGAAAGATTCCGTCCCTATGTGGAGTTGATGCCGTTCACGATCGTTACCGACCATGCAAGCCTGCAATGGCTTATGACGCTTAAGGATTTGAACGGGAGGTTGGCGCGGTGGTCGTTAGCATTCGACTTTAACATAGAGCATAGGAAAGGGAAAGACAACATCGTGGCCGACATGCTATCTCGGCCGAATGAAACCGCCGATTTCGAATTCTTCGATTTTGAAACAACGGAGTTTGAGAGTCCTGAATACCTGGAAAGACTGCAGTTGATTGAAGAGCAAGGAAGAGATAAATTTCCGGACTTACGTGTGGAAGAAGGACTTCTATTCAAGAAGACACACTTCAATAGGGAGGAAAGTGAGGAATTTGAATGGAAACTCTGGATTCCGGAAGCATTGACGACCACTCTGATCCAGCAAGCCCACGGCGGCGACATGGCAATGCATGGGGGTATGGCGAAGAACTTAGCGAGACTGGCCCAAAATGGTAGCAGCATGAGAAAACTGCAAAGAGAACAAGCACACAACGCAGATAAAGCGACCAGTGATGGGGAAGGAAGTACGGACAGATCGACCCATTCAAAAGTTGTACCTGGATTTCTTAGGAAAGTATCCGCGGTCTCGCCGAAGAAATACCATGCTATTAATCGTGGACGGAAACCCCAGTAAATAAACAGTCCCGGACAGCCAGCGGGTATTTTGCAACGAAGCAATACCGACGATGCGAGTTGTTCAGCCGCATCTAAATAGTTGCTTTACACAAACCCACTCCCAACACAACACCTACCCAACTCCCCTCCCAAACAACATCTCAATCCGGGCCGAACTACGGTGTAATAAGGACCGTGCCAAGAGTCAGCCTGGCTGGGGGCCCGGATCAAAACTAGCCTAGTCTCAAACGGTGTGCTCAGGGACATGGCGACCCCCTGTTCTAACTATCGCCTAACCCGGGCATCGCGGATCTCTGCCCGGGCGGACTTTTCCCCTTCTCCGCAACTCGTGGGACCAAATTATGGAGCAGAAAACAGAAAACACAAAAACAAAAAACACAGAGACGGGTACTCTTAAAAACCCATGGATAAGACGAACACTGGTTCCACCTTCCATACCAGCACGGTCCAGAAAGGGCCGCATCCCAAACTGGGGATGATGGGTGGCAGAAAGCCAGCCGCAAACGCCTTCGCTACGTGCGCATCTGCGCCGAAAGCAACGGTAGGCACTGCCAAGGCGCTCGGGCCACCCGCTGGTGCTAAATATACATACGCAGAAAGGCGGACTGCCGCCCAGACTCTGCGTTCACACACCAGGAGCACCGTTGCCACGCCTTCGCCTGAATGGCTAAAAAAGGTAGAGTGGGCAAGGAAGGTGCTTCCAAACTACGGGCAGGAAAAGCCCACTCAAGAGGCGACTCAGGCGAAAAGGCAGCGATCCCTCAAACTACCCGGGCCATCAGCGAAGAGATCTAAGATCCAGCCATCGGTCTCTTTCGCCGAAATCACGAAGAATCGTGTTTTACTTGGCCTGATTGACAGGGGAAATCCGGAGGGCAGGATCCCCAGAAACAAGTGGAAGGCAGTGGACTCCTACCTTTCCCTCATTTGCCTGCGCATGGTACGAGAGAAGCCAGGCACCTCGCCCTGCTGCATGGACGCGGGCTGGTACCAGGGCAGCGTCAAGGTGGTGGCATGCGACAGTCAGCGGTCGGCTGACATGTACAAACAGGCGACGAGCAAGCTCGGCGAGGTTTACGAAGGGGCGAACATCGTTGCGCTTGACTGGTGCGATGTCCCCAGTAGACCACGAGCCAGGATCTGGCTTCCAGCAGAGATCAAGGCGCCGGAGGTCATCCTCTTCATGTTGCAAGAATGCAACCCGCACCTCCCCACGAAGGACTGGAAAGTCGTCAAGGTGGAGGAGCATGAAGGGGATGTCAACCAGGCGGTTTTGGTCCTGAACAAGGAGTCAGTAGCTCCGATCGAGACTGCTCGAGGAGTGCTGAACTTCGGGTTCAGTGCGATACACGTCAAAGTGTATAAGGGCGACTCCAACGCCGCTAGCAGCTCTGCGGGCAACCCAGCTGAGTAGGTGCTTGCTGAGGAGTTGGAGGCACCTGGTGGGCCGGAGGACGGCTACTCTACCGATTCGTTGCTAAGCAGAGAGATGCGAGCGCTCGGACCGGCAATCGAGGACGTAGACCTCAGCGACACAGAGGAGGTCGACGTCACTGTGGTGGAGGTTGAAGCTGTAGATGTCATTAAGACTTCTACAAATAAACCTTCACCACAGTAAAGCAGCGTCTGCTGCACTTCTGCTTCGCCTGACAGAAGGCGGAGCCGACCTAGTCCTCGTACAGGAACCTTGTGTAGTAGGAGGCAAGGTTGCTGGACTAGGAACAAAGGAATACAAGCTTATGCTTGACCCCAAAGAAGGTAAAATTCGAACCTGCATATTAGCCAAAAGGCATCTTAGTATATTTCTACTTCGCAATTACAGCAACGGAGACAACACCGCAGTAAGCCTGGAGCTGCAGAGTGGCTCTATAAGGGTTCTATCGGCCTATTTGGCCGTTGAGAAGGAAAACCCCCCAGATGCGCTGGTCAGAGGACTAGCAGAGGAATGCGAAAAGCTCAAGAACGGATTGGTAATAGGCTGTGACGCCAACGCCCATCACACCCAGTGGGGTTGCCCAAACAACAACGACAGAGGTGAGTCTCTTTTTGATTTTATTCTAAATTCGAACCTATTCTTATGTAATAGAGGCAATTCCCCTACTTTCATAACTAAAGCTTGCCAAACGATCATAGATCTAACTTTGGTATCAGATTCACTCGTAGGCGCAGTCAAAAACTGACTGCACTCTGACGAGCACTCCTTTTCGGACCATAGATTCATAGAAACCGTATTGTCCCTTGATTCGCCCTTGCCGGTCAGCTTCGCCAACCCCAGACGAGAGGACTGGCACAGGTACAAAGAAGATCTGACAAATATCCTCCCCATGGAACCGTCAGAAAGCATCACAAACCCACATGAGCTGGACGAAACAGTGTACAAATTCACAGAGGCATGCAACACTGCCTTCAAAGTTGCATGCCCCACAGAGAAACCAAGAGGACCCAACAACTATCTATCCTCAGAACCAACTGCAGATGCCTGTTTAACAGAGCAAAGGCGGGAAATGAGGACACCAATTGGCTGAACTACAAGTTTGAACTAGCCTCCTACAAAAAGGCCATTAGAAGAGCAACACGAACGGCATGGCAGACCTTCTGCTCTGACATAGAAAAAACAACTGATGCCGCAAGGCTCAGGAAAATACTCTCTAAGACAGCCGCGCCTTTGGGCTATCTTCAAAAAGCCGATGGATCATGGTCAGACTCCAGTAAAGAGTCCTTGGACCTGCTCCTAGATGCTCACTTCCCGGGGAGCCAACAAGCAGGTCATCCACCTGAAAGAGGAGCAGGAGAGGGAATCGAAATAGATCCACTCCTATCAGACCGCAACATGAAATGGTCCATTCATAGTTTCAAACCATACAAATCGCCGGGACCGGACGGGATAACACCGGCTCACATCCAGCAAGCAGGACAAATAGCCGTAAACTGGTTGAGAAAAATCTTCCAATCCATCCTGGCGGTAGGAGAACTACCAACAGCATGGCAAGAAACAAAGGTGGTTTTCATTCCCAAGGCAGGGAAGGCCACTCACACCACAGCAAAGGATTTTAGGCCAATAAGCCTAACATCATTCCTGCTTAAGAGCTTTGAAAGAATGATAAGCCTACACATAAGGGCCACCGTAGACCCGTCACAAATATCAGAAGCACAACACGCTTACACCAAAGCACTATGGGCAAAAAAACCGTTTTTGGTGCATAAACTCTAGTTTTTAAGATATTGACTTGAAACTTTTTTTGGTGTATTATTTAAATTTAAACAAAATTTTGGTTTTTGTTTTTTTTTTTAATTTGTCCACCGCACAGTGGTTAAAAATACATTTTAAAATAAGTAATTATTATAAATTATAATTTTAATCCTATTTGGTGTTACATTATAGAAAAAAACCGGTAACATATTTGGGATCCATTGTTACATTTGAAGAACACTGAAAAAAAATTCGATTAATTTTTTTTAATAACTCAACAATTTTAACTTACTCTTTTTATTTTTTCCTTGTTTTTTAGTTTTCAATATCGTCTGGTACCTCTTCCTCTAATTCTATTTCAAAAGTGTCACTTACATCATCGTTACAATTTTCTTCATCTGTGTCTTCTGTGCCTGGGGATATGATTGGCGAATCCAAAAGATCTACAACCTCTGCTGGCAGAGGCATCCGGTTGGTTTTTGTTGAGCAAAAACTAGATAATAGGGGATCAGACGAATCCATAGCTCTGTGAAAAACATCTGACATATTGTCAACCCGGCTACATTTTCTGGCATGATCTTTTCTGTCAGCCTTAAAAAGTTTGTGTCTTGCTTCTGATGCACTTTCTGCTAAAGAGCCAACAGGAACAATCGATTTTTCAATGATTATGTATCCATGTACTAAAACTTTGTGCACTGTTGGCGACATGGGGTACCAAAAGTAATTAGCCATATACATAGAAAAAGTTTCTGAACAGAATATTTTGAATTTTTCCGAATCTATAGGGTAATGACAATTTATGGCGATCAGAATTACATGTAGGCGCTGAATCAAACTGTGATCTATTCCTAATATAGAGGACAATAATTTTGGGTTGGAGAATGCCCGCCTCGCCGTATTTCCGTCATTTGTATTGCCACTGCCGTTTTGTCTCGGCTTGTCCACATGAAGCCCCATATCATTCCAAAACGCTGCTTGAACTTTATGTTTACGTGCCTCCAATTCGATTTTGTCATTTCCCTTGACATGCCACTTTCTAAGCTCAATTCTGTACGATATTTTGAGCAAGAATTCAAAAAAGCGGATCCACGCATGAAGGGAACTTAATCCATATTGATCCGTATGTGGCTTCATATCAAACGTTTTGGAGTTAAAATCAGTAATAGTAAGAAGCTGGGTGGGCTTTGCCCCACACATTGGACACAACTGACAGGATTTCGTTCCTGTTAATATATTTAACACCTTGCCGTCTATAAGTGTCAGGTGCCCATCAAATTTTACAAAAATTTCGGCTGATTGATAAGGATGCACGTATATATCCAGGTTTTTAATCTGATTGTCCAAGTTTTCATTTTCTTTTAATATAAGAGACGTTGTTTCTTTTACGTAAGCAATTTTCACAGGACGGCAAAATCTTATGGACTGAGGCGATTTATTTAACCAAATGACCCTTTGTTTCTGATCTATCATTTTTATAGGAGTCATTGATGTAACAAAAAGAGAATCATCTAAAGATTGACCCTCTGCGATGCTAAATTTTTGTTTGTATAAACTGTGACCAGTAGACCCATCAAAACCGTAGCTAAAAATAAGAGTACAATGAGTAACATCTGAAAGTACTTCACAAACTTCCTTTTGCATCAGTAATATTCGTGAAGCGGTATGGTTCAATAAGTTTTGCAAGGAAACTTTGGCTTCATTTTCGGTCCATGCTATTCCAGCAGGTCTACATTTTAATTTCTCCTCAGCTATTTTCGAATAAGGGGGGTAAATATCGCAGCCATGTTGTTTACTAATTTGTTTTACATTTATGTATTGCTGCTTAGTAAATCCATTTTCCATAAAAAAAGCGAATGCCTTTTCAGAAGTTATTGGACTCGGAGCCAGCGATTCAGTTCTATCACTTTTTTTAATAATTTCATTTTCTGTTGATTTTCTGGCGGAAATGTTAGCAGCGTGTAGTAACAAAGGAGTTGAATTTTCATTTTCTACCGCAAGTTCAGATGCCAACTTTATTTTGAGTCGTTTACCAGCAGCTTCATATGACAATTTTGGACGACCACCTTTCTTCTGTGGGGATTCATTTCTATCAGAAAGTATAGTCATATTACCGGCTAGCCACATAGCGTGTTTTTGTCTAAATCGCTTTATGTTTCGGCAGCATCGAGGCAAATGTTTATTTATGTAATTTATAAAGTTAGTAATTTTAGTTGATATTGTTTTTATTATTGTTTCATTTTGATGATCGGCATTCAATTTGTCGAATATGTAAGTCTCCAATGCTTCTCGCGAGCGTTTGTTGCTTTCCCAAACTGCAAGAAGAGCCCCGTGACCAAACACATATGTCTCTACATAAACGCAAGTTTAGCGAAAAGGAGCAAAAATGAGCAAAAACGATTAGTTGTATGACAATAAGGACACTTTTGTAATCAATTTCTCGTTCTTACTCTTTTGCAAGTCTGTGCTATTAATAAGTTATACTCCACAAAACACAAACACAATTGTAAGTTCAAATCTATAAAGATACACATATAAAACAGTTCACAGGTGGACAACAAGACACATAAAATCAAATGTTTAAGCTAATTTGCATTAATAAATACCTTTGCAAGGAATTTCCATTTTCATATTTATTAAACTTTTTTTTCACAGAAAACAACAAGCACGTAAAGTTCGCCAATTTTTCGCGCCAATTTAACGACATAGCAAAGCCTCTCGAATAGCTGACTTTGTTGGAGTGGCAATACTACAGAGTTGCCACCAAAAATTTTTGGAGGGCGGTTTTTTTGAAATGAAGATGTCTAGATTCGATTAGTATGGGCCATTCATAAAAATTAATTAAGAAAATAAATAGGTTTATGCACCAAAATCGGGTTTTTTACCCATAGTGCAAAGGTAAGTCAACCGAATCGGCGCTACACTTGGTGGTAAACAGCATCGAGAAATCACTCAACATCAAGGAATACACACTGATCGCCTTCCTGGATATAGAGGGAGCCTTCAATAACGTGCTTCCCACTGCTATAACAGAATCTCTCACAGAACTAGGGGTTGAGCCGCCAATGGTGAGGCTAATCCATAAGTTGCTGATAAGCAGAATGGTCACAGCCACACTAGGGACCTCAACCCAGACTAGACTAGTGAACAGAGGCACCCCGCAAGGAGGTGTACTATCACCCCTCTTGTGGAATATCGCAGTAAATGAACCACTGCGGATTCTGGAAGGGGGAGGCTGTAAGGTCGTGACATACGCAGACGACGTCGCCATCATCTTAAATGGAAAATATCCACAAACACTTTGCAATCTTATGACCGCCAAACTTAAATTACTATCGGAATAGACGATAGCGAACGGACTCGGGGTAAATTCCTCGGAAACGGAACTTGTTCTATTTACAAATAGGTACAAAATTCCACAACTTAACCGACCCATTCTAAACAATTGTAATCTCTCTTTTAGCGATCACGCCAATTACTTGGGGTTAGTACTAGATAAGCGCCTCAAATGGGGCTTAAACAACCAAGAGAGAACCAAAAAAGCGACCATTGCACTTTACTCCTGTAAAAAAGCAATCGGGCTAAGATGGGGCATGTCCCCAAGAACAGTTAACTGGATATACACAGCAGTAGTCAAGCAATCCTACTGTACGGAGTGGTTCTGTGGTGGACCGCCTTGCACAAACAATGCATACTGACTCCTCTAAACAAAGTAAAGCGAATGGCGGCTTTGTATATTAGTGGAGCCCTTCGAACCACCCCGAATGAAGCGCTGAATGCGATCTTGAACCTCCCTAGCCTGGACTTAGCAGGCATGGAAAGGGCCAAATCGGCAGCTATTCGACTGAGGGACACAGGGCAGTGGAAAGCCCAATTTTATGGCCATGCTAAAATTCTCCAGAATGATAAATCGATTCCGAAAATCACGGGTCTATGCAAATCTATTGAATATAGTCCCACACCCTTTGAGGCCCTGATTCCTGATAGAGAGAAATGGGAACAGGGCCGACCGCGCACGACGGACGCAATCTGTTTCTATACAGATGGCTCCAAATTAGAAGGACACGTCGGTGGAGGTGTATACTCCGAACAATTAGACATCAGGAAGTCATTCAGGCTCCCGGACAACTGTAGCGTCTTTCAGGCGGAGGTCCACGCTATAAAAGAAGCACTAACCTGTTTAGGGAACCTTAGCCTCCAGAGAGGACACCTAAACATATATAGTGACAGCCAAGCGGCTATTAAGTCGATCTACTCGACAAACACCAACTCCCGTACAATAGCAGACTGTCGCAGATCTCTCCACGAGATGGCAAATCAGTTTACTATCAGCCTAATATGGGTTCCGGGTCACCGGGACATCGTAGGCAACTGCATAGCGGACGAATTAGCCAGGCAGGGCACCACCAAGCCTCTCCTACCAGGAGAGGAAAATGTCGGTATGCCCATGGCTACTTGCAAGCTAAACATAAAAAACCACTTCAACACACTAGCCAACACCCATTGGCAAAACGCACCACAGTGTCGCATCTCTCACCAGACATGGCCTGTGATAAACAACAAAAAACCTCGGAGTTACTCAAACTCAGCCGCACAGAGTGTGGCATGTTGATCCGAGCTCTTACAGGCCACTGGCTTGTTGGCGCACATGCCAGCAGGCTAAAAGCCCCGCAAAATGATTTCTGCAGAAGCTGTAGGGATGAGGAAGAAGTGGAAACTGTAGAACACCTTCTCTGATTCTGCCTAGCCCTATGCAGACTTAGACTGAAACACTTAGGAAGCCCCTTCATCGACGATCTTACCGAAATATCGGTGATTAATCTCAAAAGCATAAGTGCCTTTATTAAATCTTCCGGGTGGAAGACATGCTGATCAGCTTAACACAGGCTGAAACTACTAGAAACGGGACCCTAGAGAAGGAAGGAAGGACTGTAGTCCGACAGCCGCCCTAACCTAACCTAACCTAACCTAAGCCAATTTGATGAACAAAATTCTTTTTCGATTTTTTCAAACGGAAAATCTGTTATGGTTTTAGGGTCCTTTACTTGCATGAAGCTAATCGAAAAAGGAAACATGACATATTTCTTCTACCACTTTGGAAAATTTAAGAAACGACAGACTTCTCTTGGAATCTGAAACTGTACAGCCCTTGAGATTCCCATACTGAACCCTCCTCGAGGGTGCCGACTGGTAATGACGCTACAGAGCCTAATTTAAGATGGCGTTCAGCTAAGATTAGGGGTCGAATCTGTGTGTTTTGTTTTTCAATAGCCAAGCCATATGGGGATGACTCCTAGTCATGGTGTTGGGGTACTTAAACTCTTGTGCAAAAAAAATCTTCTGATATCAAACAAAAACACCTCTTATGGAGGTAAAAAGTAGTGGCGAACGCGCCTTTAACAAAAATTTCTGATATCAACAATTGTGACGAAAAATGATATAACATTCGATAAAATAAATAAACTATATAAAATTTATGTATTCGGCACGCTACAACAGAAAATTTACGTGTAGGTAAATAAATATGTAACGAACTGATTTTGTATGTCTGCTCGCTACGAGATTCGTGCGGCTAGCTCAGAAGATTGTGTGTTCGTCCCACCAAATTTATATGACGTGATTGCCCGTAGATCAGTGAGAAAACAAAGTCTTCAAATGGTAACAGTGGGATTTATTCTCGTGGTATTGGTACAGCGGGTGTGTGGCTATGCTGGTTTCTGTGTCTCCTTGTTCTGGTTCCGCCGGCTGCTGGTGCTCCTCCTTCTGGCTTCTCGACGCGTTGACTCGTCCTCCTCTGGATCCTGGGTCTCGGGACGCTCGTAGTGGCCGCCTCTGCTTGCTTGCCGACGCGTTGCCTCGGGGTCGCTTGTAGCGCCTTAGACCCGCAGAGAGTTCGGCCTTGTGGGCTTAGGGAAGCGTCACCGTTCTCAGACTAGGGTGAACAAGCTGTGCTCTCCAGGCTGACGCCTTTCGAGGCAATACCTGTCCCTTGCTCTGTCCCGGACGGTCCCGCTAGGTTCTTGCTCAGTTCGCGCTGACAGTCAAGACTGCCTAGCGGTTCACTTCGCTTTACGCCTAGCGCAGACGAACGTTCCACCCGGCTTCACCCTAATGCGTGACGTCCGCGACGCTCCTGCGCTCCCCAATGAGCTCCGCGCGGCGATGGTAACGTGGCTGCCGGAAATGTCTGCTGGCGTCGCTGTCGATGTCCTCTGCGCTGTCTTCTGGCCAGTATCTCGTTGTTCTGGCGCTCGGGGAGCTGTGCGGTCGCTGCTCGGGAACTTCGCCGGTAATCGCAGGGCTCTCCAGGCTGACGCCTTTCGAAACCACAAATCGATCTACCGCTCGTCCGTCACGCCAGGTCCTGCTTGGTCGGGCAAGGTACGCTGGGTCGCAGACAACTTTCCTCCCCAAGCTGACGGCTCTTCGTCGTAGGACTCTTTTGCTTGTCTCTGACAGACCCGCCGGGCGACTCGCCAGGGTGTGGTCGTGACAAAGTTAGAAAACAAACGCCTTGACTTAGCCGCGTGATGCCTTTCAGAACTCAGCCACCTGTGTCTCAATTCGGAGATTCCTGATGTCCTAATCCCGAACGTCTCGACGTGGCGATCTTGCTCCTTCTATGCTTCCCACGGCGCTGCTTCCGACGACTCGCTTGGTTGTAGCTCCCTCGTAGATTACTTGCTTGACTGATTGCTCACTTGGTACTTTGACTGATCTTGAAGGCTTGACTCCTCTTGATCGACTGATTGTGAGGAGTTGAATAACTCCCCACAAATAGAAGCAGCAGCAGAGGGCCGGCCGCTTACCAGATACGCGGCGAATTCGCGTAGTAACGGCGCGGCGGGGAGATCGAGAGAGATTGGAGACCAACGAAGGAGAGCGAGAGAGTTTGGAGACCAATGAAGGAGAGCGAGAGAGATTGGAGACCAAGGATGGAGAGCGAGAGAGTTTGGAGACCAATGAAGGAGAGCGAGAGAGATTGGAGACCAAGGATGGAGATCGAGAGAGTATGGAGACTTCGCGGGCAGAGCAAGAGTGCCGTATGCAGAAGGGGATAACGGAACTCCTCTGGACTTTGGACTCTCCCGTGAACTTTGGACCGGGAGAGGAAGTGCCACATCTCGGCGGTGGAGCGGCACGCAGGCGTGCCACAAGCATCACGGGAATCAGCGGGATGGCAGCAGTGGGCGGAGCATCGATTGGAAGCGGTACGGGAACGACAAGTGGGTCATCCAGGAGGCACGGACTTTGGACCCAGAGTGGAGAGATTCAGCGGGCCGTGCGCAAAAGGGAAATAACGGTGCTTGGAGGCCCTATATAAGGCCGCAGAGCGCTGGCAGCTGGATCAGTCGATCAAGAGGAGTCAAGCCTTCAAGATCAGTCAAAGTACCAAGTGAGCAATCAGTCAAGCAAGTAATCTACGAGGGAGCTACAGCCAAGCGAGTCGTCGGAAGCAGCGCCGTGGGAAGCATAGAAGGAGCAAGATCGCCACGTCGAGACGTTCGGGATTAGGACATCAGGAATCTCCGAATTGAGACACAGGTGGCTGAGTTCTGAAAGGCATCACGCGGCTAAGTCAAGGCGTTTGTTTTCTAACTTTGTCACGACCACACCCTGGCGAGTCGCCCGGCGGGTCTGTCAGAGACAAGCAAAAGAGTCCTACGACGAAGAGCCGTCAGCTTGGGGAGGAAAGTTGTCTGCGACCCAGCGTACCTTGCCCGACCAAGCAGGACCTGGCGTGACGGACGAGCGGTAGATCGATTTGTGGTTTCGAAAGGCGTCAGCCTGGAGAGCCCTGCGATTACCGGCGAAGTTCCCGAGCAGCGACCGCACAGCTCCCCGAGCGCCAGAACAACGAGATACTGGCCAGAAGACAGCGCAGAGGACATCGACAGCGACGCCAGCAGACATTTCCGGCAGCCACGTTACCATCGCCGCGCGGAGCTCATTGGGGAGCGCAGGAGCGTCGCGGACGTCACGCATTAGGGTGAAGCCGGGTGGAACGTTCGTCTGCGCTAGGCGTAAAGCGAAGTGAACCGCTAGGCAGTCTTGACTGTCAGCGCGAACTGAGCAAGAACCTAGCGGGACCGTCCGGGACAGAGCAAGGGACAGTATTGCCTCGAAAGGCGTCAGCCTGGAGAGCAAGGCTTGTTCACCCTAGTCTGAGAACGGTGACGCTTCCCTAAGCCCACAAGGCCGAATTCTCTGCGGGTCTAAGGCGCGACAAGCGACCCCGAGGCAACGCGTCGGCAAGCAAGCAGAGGCGGCCACCACGAGCGTCCCGAGACCCAGGATCCAGAGGAGGACGAGTCAACGCGTCGAGAAGCCAGAAGGAGGAGCACCAGCAGCCGGCGGAACCAGAACAAGGAGACACAGAAACCAGCATAGCCACACACCCGCTGTACCAATACCACGAGAATAAATCCCACTGTTACCATTTGAACACTTTGTTTTCTCACTGATCTACGGGCAATCACGTCATATAAATTTGGTGGGACGAACACACAATCTTCTGAGCTAGCCGCACGAATCTCGTAGCGAGCCGACATACAAAATCAGTTCGTTACATCTGGCGCCCAACGTGATTGTCCCAACAGTGAGAACAGCACAGTAAAAATGGGAAAGAAGTGGATTTACCGCCTCAAGAAGGAAGACTTCGCCCATGTCGCACAGAGGCTCAATGTCGCCCTGGAGGGCAAGCTAGACGACATGAGGAAGGCACTATCGGAATACTACTCCGAAACAGAGAATGATCCACAACTCGTCGACATCTGGGCCGAGCTGGAGGCAACATACTACGACAGAGCCGGCCCAAGCATTACGCTAACGAACGCTGAAGGGGACAACTTTGTGGCAAGCCTGAGCATTGACAACATGCAAAAAGAGGCCCACAGGAGAGAATCAAGCCAAGAAAAGAAAGCAGCAGCGCTAACCCCGAGACCAAGCCAGTCGGACTATGCAAAGGTCGCTAAACAGGTCCGTGAATGGTCGTTCAGGTTCGACGGGGCGGAAAAACCATTCGAGTTCCTGGAGCAAGTAGAATGGTCCGCCAACACGTACGGTTTGGAGCTCGATATGATCCCTCGAGCGATGCCGGAATTGCTAAAAGGAAGGGCTTTGAAATGGTTCATCGCCAACAATAAGCAGTGGAGAACTTGGGCAGAATTCATTGAAAGTTTCCACACATATTTCCTGCCAAGAGATTTCTTCACCAGGCTGGCGGACCAGGTCCGGCAAAGGAAGCAAGGCTTCAGCGAGTCGTTCAAGGACTACATGATCGACATGCAGACGATGGTGAGGCCACTTAATTACTCCGCTAAAGAGACCCTAAGGATCATCAAGGAGAACTGCACCCCAAGCCTACGAATGTTCTTAAGAGCATACAAAGTGTCGGACCTGGACACGCTAATGATCCTAGCAGACGAGTACGAAGAACTTGAAAAGGAACGGGAAGTTTTCGCACAGGAGAACAAGTTCTCAAGGACCAAGTCGGCGTCACCAACACAGGTGACATGCAGAAGATGCGAGGAGACATATAACCAGGACATACGAGGAAACGACCAATGGTCACCACCACACCAAGCCAGACGACAGCAGGCAGAAGACGCACCACGCGGAGGCCATTGGGCACCACCCCCACAGCAACAGAGACAGCCAAACAATACCTTGTGGAGGCCGCCAAGCAACACACAGAGGCCACAAGAGGCCACCCATATCACAGACCCGCAGGAGGCCTGTCGGAAATGCGGTGGGAACGGACACTGGGCTAGAGGATGTCGTAACCAGCGGCTGCTGTTTTGCTGGATATGCGGCAAGGTGGGTGTTAGGAGCGTCGATTGCTGCCAACGATCGGGAAATGGCCAGCGATCTCAGCCGCAGAGAGGCGAGCGGGGATCGCACAATGCCACCTCTCCAAACTAACGGGCGAGCTAATCGAGGAGGAGCAGCAGTTGTCCGCAGCTGTGATGATTGGTGGGAAAAGCTACAAAGCCACAATCGACACCGGAGCAACGGCAAGCTTCGTTAGCGAAGAATTGGCGGACAATATTGCTGCTCTAGGAAAGATTACCAGGACGAGACGGCAAGTTAGGTTGGCAGATGGAAGGTGCGGCGGAATTAATGCGCAGCTCGAGGTGGAGGTCAAATTCGGCAACAAACAAGTGACCATGAGCCTGTTGATTTTACCCGGGGTAGTGGATCCATTAGTGTTGGGATGGAACTTCCTGAAACAAGTCGGAACCGAGATAAGGTGTGCTGGACACGAAATAATAATACCAGCCAGGAACCGACACAATGGATGGCTCGAGGAGAAGCTATCAGTAGCAGTCGTTCAACAAGTAAACGAGTTGGACGATACTACAGCGTTCCTTGAAACAGAGCTGGCAGACTTCAGCACAATGTCGGGAACATCGAATATGGCAGAACACCAGATCAAAATGAAGGACGACAAGCCAATCAAGCAGAGATACTACCCAAAGAACCCAAAAATTCAAGGGGAAATCAACGCAAAGGTGGACGAGCTTCTCCAAATGGGGTTCATAGAGCATTCAAAGAGCCCATACAGCTCCCCCATCGTGATGGTGAAAAAGAAGACAGGCAAGTGGAGACTGTGTGTCGACTTCAGGCAGATCAACGCGAAGTCAGTGAAGGATGCCTACCCAATGCCCCGCATAAACTACATCCTAGATCAACTAAGAGAAGCGCGGTACATCAGCAGTTTGGACCTGAAGGATGGATACTGGCAGATCCCACTAGAAGAAAGTAGCAGGCAATATACAGCATTCACGGTACCAGGCAAAGGTCTGTTTCAGTGGAGGGTAATGCCGTTCGGACTTCACTCGGCGTCGGCAACGTTTCAGCGAGTCTTGGACCAAGTAATCGGGCCCGAGATGTCACCTCACGCATTCGCTTACCAGGATGACATAATAGTGATCGGTCGCACGCTGGAAGAACACAAAAGAAACCTGAAGGAAGTGTTCCGGCGTCTAAAGGAGGCAAATCTGAGGCTGAATCCAGAAAAATGCCAATTCTTCAAAAAGGAGCTGCTGTACCTGGGTCATCGAGTGACTAGCGAGGGAATAGGAACAGATCCAGAAAAAGTAGCCGCCATCGCCGAACTAGAACCGCCATCGACTGTCAAAGAGCTCCGGCAATACCTAGGAGTAGCGTCGTGGTACCGCCGGTTTGTACCAGATTTTTCCAGAATCGTCAAACCCCTGAACGACCTGCTGCGCAAAGGCAGTAAGTGGGAGTGGACACCAGAGCACCAGATGGCGTTTGAGGAGGTTAAGGCAAGACTCGTGGCAGATCCAGTGCTAGCATGCCCGGACTTCAGTAGAACTTTCATCCTGCAAACGGACGCCAGCGACTACGGCATCGGAGCGATACTGACCCAGGACACCGAAAAGGGCGAAAGAGTAATCTCCTACTCGAGCCGAACACTGAACGGCGCGGAGAAGAACTACTCGACAACGGAGAAGGAGTGCTTGGCGATCGTCTGGGCGATCCGGAAGCTCAGGCCATATCTGGAAGGTTACCACTTTAAGGTAGTAACCGACCACATGGCCCTGAAGTGGCTCAACAGCATCGAAAGCCCTTCAGGAAGGATCGCCAGATGGGCCCTGGAGCTACAACAGTACGACTTTGAGATAGCGTATAGAAAGGGCCAGCTAAACGTGGTGGCCGACGCATTATCAAGACAACCACTACCAGAGACGCTACGAGGAGTAAAAGAGGCATCGGCAACAATAACCTCAGGAGAGTGCAGCTGGATCAAGGACATGGGTGAAAAGATAAGGACCCAACCGCAGAAGTACCCGGACTATGTTATGGATGGTGAGACACTGTACAGAAACATACCTCACCGAGCAGGCAGTGAAGACGTCGCGTCATGGAAGATGTGCGTCCCGAAGTCGCTACGAGAAACAGTGTTGAGGGAAAACCACGACGCACCGTCCGCGGGACACGTAGGAAGCCGAAGGACAATTGCACGGTTGGCAGCCCGATACTACTGGCCAGGCATGCATAGAGACGCCCGAGCCCACGTACGAAAGTGCGAGATTTGCATGCGGTTTAAGCCCAATCAGATGCAGGCGGCTGGGAAGATGTTGACCCAAGTGCCGGAGGAACCATGGGCCACGGTATGTGCAGACTTCGTTGGACCACTACCAAGATCTAAGCACGGGAACCAAATGCTGCTGGTCATGATAGACAGGTTTTCGAAATGGACGGAACTGGTGCCCCTACGCAGTGCGACGGCAGAGTCGCTCAAAAAGGCATTTAGGGAGCGCATAATCGCAAGGTACGGGGTCCCGAAGGTGGTCATAACGGACAACGGAGTGCAGTTTACAAGCCGTATCTTCAAGAGTTTTCTGGCCGAGATGGGTATCAGACAACAGTTCACTGCACCATACACACCACAAGAAAATCCGACCGAACGAGCGAACAGAACGGTCAAGACCATGATTGCCCAGTTCGCAGGGCAGGACCAGAGAAACTGGGACGAGAAGTGGCCGGAGATTATGCTAGCAGTGAACACGAGCACATCGGAATCCACTGGCCATACACCGGCGTTTCTTACCCAGGGAAGGGAACCACGTCTACCCAGCAGCCTATATGATAAGGAAACCCTAGGCACTGGACGAGCTACGGAGACCCCTGAGGAAAATGCCAACAAACTAAAAGAGGTATTCGAGATCGTGCGGCGAAATATGGAAAAGGCGTCCCAGGACCAAGCCAGACACTACAATCTGAGAAGGAGGCAATGGTCACCAGCGGTGGGCGACATAGTGTGGGCCAAGGAACATCACCTGTCCAAAGCGGCCGAAGGATTCGCTGCAAAACTAGCCCCGAGGTACGATGGCCCTTACCAGGTTGTAGATTTCGTCTCTCCAGTGATCTGCAAAATTCGCCACACACAGTCGAAGAAAGAAAAGACAGTTCACGTTGGCGAGCTCAAGCAACAAGTAAACGAGCAGACAGCAGAAACATCAGATGTCTAACAACGGGTACGAGGCGGCAGGATTAGGCGTCAGGCCGAAGCGAGAGTCATCCATACGCCACACGGAAAGGACACTCAGGATAGAACAAGGACAGGGATAAGGATCACACGTTGATCCAGACTGCGAGGCCACAGGATTAGGCGTCAGGCCGAAGCGAGAGTCATCCACACGCCACGCAGAAAGGTCAACCATAAGGGTAGGGCACAAGGACGTGGATAGGGATGGATGGTGATCCCGACCGCAAGGCAACAGGATTCAGCGTCGGGCAGTTGCCAGAGTCATCCGCGATAACGCCAGGCGGAAGGGACACTTACAAAACGGCACAAGGATACGGGTAACGTAGAAGAGAGTATGCGCGGAAGGAGACAAGCAACACAAGACGCGCAGTCCAGACATACACCGCAGCATCCGGAGATTCTATACGGAATGCGCCGGACGAGCTCGACTAGTTGTTACCCGAGGAAAAGGGGAGGACGGTGCAGAATCAGATCTACACCGTAGCCAGCTGGTCACAAAAAAAAAAAAAACAGAAACACGCACCACACCAACAGTTGACTAAAAACAAGAAAGGGAACGGGGCATGCATGGGCCGCACCAGCAACCTGAAATGTAAAGGGGGCTTAATGCAGGAAGCAGAAAGACATCATAAATACTTACCGGCTGTCATGGTTGCGAAGCGAATGCGAAGTCCTCTCCGCAACCGCTCTCAAAAGCTGCCGATGTGGAGTCAGATGCTGCCAACAGAGGACGAGTGAAGGGCGAGAGAGGACGAAAGGATGAGAAAGGAGTGAAGGAAATGCAAAAGAAACTTACCTATGAATTTCATAGTATGAAAGTTGCAAAATCACCACGAGCCAGGGAAGGGGGCGCCTCGATAGGCGATCGATTGGCACTGGACGATAGTGCGATCGATGGGCACACGACAATGGAAATATCGGCCAAGGTGGAAGTATCGCAACGAGCAGGTGGCAACGCCGCACCGTCGATAGCGAATAAATATCGATCACGCACGAATGGTGTGACCAGGCGGAGGAAACACGGAAAGGAGTGAGACGCAGCAATGAGCAGCGAGCTGGGGATCGATAGCCCAGGAGTATCGATGTCCCAGTGGGAACACAGGAAATATCGGCGCGGGAGATTTAAAGTTGCTACGAGGAGGATGACCCCGCTGTAGAAACTCAAGGGAGTTAGGAGCGTCGAGGGAGCATCGAGGGAGCAACGAGGGAGCGCCGCGGGAATCACAAGGACTCAAAGGCTAGGATAAGCAAGGAAACGCCGGAGAGTAGGAACCAGTCTTAAATGTTTCCCGAAGTAAGGGGGGAATGTGAGGAGTTGAATAACTCCCCACAAATAGAAGCAGCAGCAGAGGGCCGGCCGCTTACCAGATACGCGGCGAATTCGCGTAGTAACGGCGCGGCGGGGAGATCGAGAGAGATTGGAGACCAACGAAGGAGAGCGAGAGAGTTTGGAGACCAATGAAGGAGAGCGAGAGAGATTGGAGACCAAGGATGGAGAGCGAGAGAGTTTGGAGACCAATGAAGGAGAGCGAGAGAGATTGGAGACCAAGGATGGAGATCGAGAGAGTATGGAGACTTCGCGGGCAGAGCAAGAGTGCCGTATGCAGAAGGGGATAACGGAACTCCTCTGGACTTTGGACTCTCCCGTGAACTTTGGACCGGGAGAGGAAGTGCCACATCTCGGCGGTGGAGCGGCACGCAGGCGTGCCACAAGCATCACGGGAATCAGCGGGATGGCAGCAGTGGGCGGAGCATCGATTGGAAGCGGTACGGGAACGACAAGTGGGTCATCCAGGAGGCACGGACTTTGGACCCAGAGTGGAGAGATTCAGCGGGCCGTGCGCAAAAGGGAAATAACGGTGCTTGGAGGCCCTATATAAGGCCGCAGAGCGCTGGCAGCTGGATCAGTCGATCAAGAGGAGTCAAGCCTTCAAGATCAGTCAAAGTACCAAGTGAGCAATCAGTCAAGCAAGTAATCTACGAGGGAGCTACAGCCAAGCGAGTCGTCGGAAGCAGCGCCGTGGGAAGCATAGAAGGAGCAAGATCGCCACGTCGAGACGTTCGGGATTAGGACATCAGGAATCTCCGAATTGAGACACAGGTGGCTGAGTTCTGAAAGGCATCACGCGGCTAAGTCAAGGCGTTTGTTTTCTAACTTTGTCACGACCACACCCTGGCGAGTCGCCCGGCGGGTCTGTCAGAGACAAGCAAAAGAGTCCTACGACGAAGAGCCGTCAGCTTGGGGAGGAAAGTTGTCTGCGACCCAGCGTACCTTGCCCGACCAAGCAGGACCTGGCGTGACGGACGAGCGGTAGATCGATTTGTGGTTTCGAAAGGCGTCAGCCTGGAGAGCCCTGCGATTACCGGCGAAGTTCCCGAGCAGCGACCGCACAGCTCCCCGAGCGCCAGAACAACGAGATACTGGCCAGAAGACAGCGCAGAGGACATCGACAGCGACGCCAGCAGACATTTCCGGCAGCCACGTTACCATCGCCGCGCGGAGCTCATTGGGGAGCGCAGGAGCGTCGCGGACGTCACGCATTAGGGTGAAGCCGGGTGGAACGTTCGTCTGCGCTAGGCGTAAAGCGAAGTGAACCGCTAGGCAGTCTTGACTGTCAGCGCGAACTGAGCAAGAACCTAGCGGGACCGTCCGGGACAGAGCAAGGGACAGTATTGCCTCGAAAGGCGTCAGCCTGGAGAGCAAGGCTTGTTCACCCTAGTCTGAGAACGGTGACGCTTCCCTAAGCCCACAAGGCCGAATTCTCTGCGGGTCTAAGGCGCGACAAGCGACCCCGAGGCAACGCGTCGGCAAGCAAGCAGAGGCGGCCACCACGAGCGTCCCGAGACCCAGGATCCAGAGGAGGACGAGTCAACGCGTCGAGAAGCCAGAAGGAGGAGCACCAGCAGCCGGCGGAACCAGAACAAGGAGACACAGAAACCAGCATAGCCACACACCCGCTGTACCAATACCACGAGAATAAATCCCACTGTTACCATTTGAACACTTTGTTTTCTCACTGATCTACGGGCAATCACGTCATATAAATTTGGTGGGACGAACACACAATCTTCTGAGCTAGCCGCACGAATCTCGTAGCGAGCCGACATACAAAATCAGTTCGTTACATTACTGTTGCGGGCCGAAACCATAAAAATTTTGCTACGCCCACTCTAACGTCCACAAACCTCCAAAGAAAAAAGCTATGACGTCAGAGCCAGACAATGCGAAATGTTTTTACGCGTGTATGTGTGTGTATGTAAATAGTTGCCGGCCGAACTTAGCGGCAAAGAAAAAAGCCCTGCCGGCGCTCAGAGAGAGCAAAGTGCGCGACTAACTTATTCTATTGAATAATGAACCCTTTATCCATTTGTCCCATTGACGGGCAAAAACCTTTAAAGATCTGTACATCTTTATTTATCCATTTCAAAGAATATGAATTAGCTTAATAAATACCTATATATTGTCCCAAAAAAACTTTTCCGTTTTCAGTCCAATGCTCTCAAACCAAAGTAGTTAGGACAAGCCTTGACACTAGAGCCAGAAAACGACATACATACATACATATGTATTTTTGCATGTGTGTGGACGTAAAAAATTGAAATCTAATATCCGCGGCAAATAGAATTCTTTCAAACAAAGCTATTCAACCAAATATTTTGAAATACAGAATGTGCCTTAAAATTGTGTATGTTTAGCAAGCATACATAAATATAAATCTTTTTTGTCTATTTTATGTGTTGCTTTCTCATTCTTGGCGCTGGCTGAAACAAAAGCAGAGCCGAGAAATGAGAGCAAGGGAGAGAGAACAAAGTGCGCGGCTAACTTATTTTAAAGTTTGTTATCTGAGTAACGGGTATCTGATAGTCGCGGTACTCGACTATGGCGTTCTTCCTTGTTTTGTTTATGTTTTATATTAATATGATTATTATTTTTTTGTGTTCGAATCAGAAAGTATTATTTTGAATCAAAATGTAATATTTATATATATTTTTTTTTTTTTTTTTTGGTTCTTATTTTATTTATGGCCATACGTGATACATATATAAGAGAATCTAAGTGATTATGAAAAAAAAATTTTTAACCTATACTTAAGTACTGTTTGTTTCTTATTTTTATTATTTGAAATTACTATGTTATCTTTTTCTTCTACACTTTCAACCTTATAGTGTCTAGTATATTTAAAGTCTAGATTATGCCCTGTTTCATTTTTCAATAAAACCTGATCTCTTATTTTTAAATCAAAATCTAAAGTATTTTTGTCATAGTTAATTTTTTGTTTCTGCTTATTAGATTCTTACATTAATCTAGCTTTCTTAAATGCCTGTTTTAGTCTAAACTTAAATTCTTTAGCATAGTCATCTATTATATAGTGATTTTATTTTGTCTATACTATTAAAATGTTGAGGTAAATTTGAAGTTTTAGAAAAAACTAACTCATATGCACAATAGTCATGTCCCATAGATGGTGTTGTGTTGAAACAATATACGAAGTATTGGAGCCATACATCCCAATCAGTTTTATCAACTGAGATATATGAACGGATGAACTCATTAAATGTTCTGTGGCTTCGCTCCACGGATCCTACAGTCTGGTGATGGTGTGCGGTAGAAGTTATGTTTTTGATGTTTAAATTTGTACATAAGTCTTCAATTGTCGAATTTTTATATTCTTTTCCCGTGTCAGTTATGAACGTCTTCATTGGACCGTACTTAAGAATAAAATCTTCGAATATAGCTTTTGCTACTGTTTTTGCACTTTTGTTTTGAATTGGTATTGCCACAAGGTATTTAGTTAAATCGCTGATTAGGGTTACTGCATATTCATTTCCTTTCTCGGTTTTAGGTAGTGGACCGATTGTATCCACAATTACCCTGTCAAAAGTTGTTTAGTTGTTTTTGATTTTTGGCATTTTGGGCATTTTCTTATATAATTTGTTATATCTCGGGTCATATTTTTTCAATAATAATGCCTTTTTACTCGTAGAGTAAAAGGGTATACTAGATTCGTCGGAAAGTATGTAACACGTAGAAGGAAGCGTTTCCGACCCCATAAGGTATATATATTTTTGATCAGGACCACTAGCCGAGTCGATCTAGGCATGTGCGTCTGTCCGTCTGTCCGTATGAACGCTGAGATCTCGGAAACTATACAAGCTACAATACTGGGATTAGGCATGCAGATTCCTGAGATTCCTGCGCAGCGCAAGTTTGTTTCAGCAGAGTGCCACGCCCACTCTAACGCCCACAAACCGCCCAAAACTGTGAAACTTAAATGTAATAGTCTCGTCAATACCTATCGATTGACTGAAAAACAAGTTTGACAGGCCCACTCTAACGGCCACAAGCCGCCCAAGCCTGTGGCGCCCACAATTTTCATGCTAGATAAAAAATTGTAACTGTAGTGTATTGGTCTCGTCAATACCTATCGATTGATCCGAAAAAAAAAAATTTGTCACGCCCACTCTAACGCACATAACGCTTAAATCTGTCTACCGCCGGTAGGTGGCGCATTTCAATCTCGCTTTGTTGAATGCATATCTCCATTTCCCTTTGGTCCCATTAGCTGAGTTACGGGTATTTGATAGTCGAGGTACTCGACTATAGCGTTCTTCCTTGTTTTTTATGTATATTGGTTCTTCATCATTCAATCTTAGTTTTTGTTTATAAAAATTATTCGTAGTAAGCGATTCGGTTTCTAGGCCAAATACATCGCTATATTGAGTGCATAATGTTGTTAATTATTTATTAAACTGTGGCGGGAAGTTTTTCAAAAGTTGGATTTTTACAGCTTTTTCACGGTCTTTGAAGTCTCCTTTAACTACATAGTAGTTTGTAAGTGATTTATGTTTTATGTGATTTATGTTGACTATCTGATCTGTATTTGTTGTATTTAGTAGTCTTATGAATGCATTTTGAACTCTTGCTATGGTATTGGCTATATAAATACCATTCTGAATTTCTTGATTCGGAATGAATACACTATCTTCTGCAGAATTTATTTCAAGTTTTCGGACAACTTGGGATCTTGCTGGCAGAATTATGGAGTTGTTGCCAGAACTGTATGTTATTGGAACACAAATCAGATATTTTAGGTTATTTGGTCTAATTATAAGCCAGTCTTCAGATGGCTTGAAATCTAATATGCAGTTGTATTTTTTAATAAAATTGCGAAATGTAAATATACTATATGACAATCATGTGGTATTATATATTTAAAAGTTTGTATTTCAAAAGAAGTTAGCCCTTTTGACTTGGTAACTTCTAGCCTTATTCCCTGTATATTGATTATATATTTATTTTTGATATATTTAAAAACATGGGATTTTTTTTAATATTGATATTTCCGCACCTGTGTCTATTAAAAAGTATAATTTCTTTCCTGTTGCTACATGTATAAAAGTGACGAAAGTGCTTTGGCTGAGATTGATGGTGTGAATTTTAATATTTCTTACTTTTGTGTACCTAAGGGTTGTTGGGAGTTTCCAGAAGCGTTTTGGGCTACCCTAACATTGATGTTGCTATTATTGTTATAACCTCAATTTTGGTGGTTATTTCCTCTATAACTTCTTCAGGCACAACTAGTGGGTCAATTCTATATACCGTGACTTCAGACGGATCTAAAACAAATGCAAGATCTAATTTTCTGTTTAGTGAATTACGTATAAAGCTAACTTGCTGTAATGATAAGTCGAACAGACCGTCAACGAAGTCATGGTATGTTTAGTTGTTTTTGATTTTTGGCATTTTGGTCATTTTCTCATATAATTAGTTATATCTCGGGTCATATTTTTCCAATAATAATGCCTTTTTATTTTTGCTTATATTATAGCTATGCCTGCATGACCTCCTTGTATCGAATCGTCATGGAATGTAAACAGCAATTCTTCTATCTCTTCATCATTTGATAATAGGGTAACCGGCTTGAGTAGCGCTACTCTTAGAGATTGTAATATTTTATTGCCCATTATTTTAAAAGGTTCTATTGATATAGTGTCAAAGATCTTCTTTTTCAAGCCTTGGAAAGAACTGACTTAGTGAACATAGTGAATCTGTTATTCGCAAGGTCAGTACATTTCGCACCTCGTCATTTACAATGACTTCGTATACGTTGGGCAGAGAAGCTTTACTTAGAGTTTGCCTAGGCAAAAGTATTTTTTCTTTTTTTTCCTGCGCATGAATTTTTCTGTTAACTTTAATGTCTGGTAGTGACTTTTAGAATTATATTATTGAACTGAATATTTTTCAAGTCCATGATAGTAATTCTGGATAGCGCATCGGCTACATAATTATCTTTGCCCTTTAGATACTCTACTGTTTAATTATATTCCTCTAATTCAAGTCTCATTCGTGTTAGTTTGAAACTGGGGCTTACCATTGAATATTAGTAGGTAAGTGCTCTGTGATCTGTTTTGACAGTGAAGTGTCTACCATAAATATATGGTCTGAAATGTGTTATTGCCCAATGAATAGCTGACAGTTCTTGTTCTGTTGTGCTCTTGTTGCTTTCGCCTTTTGCAAAAGATCTTGATCATAAGCAACTGGGAGCTGTAAATAGATAGATGTCACCACTGTGGCTATTATCCTTCTGCTGTGCTGCTTCGGTCCTCGAGTATTGGCCATCATCCTTGAGATGGCTGCAGTCGATCTGGATGCTTTGGCTGCTGCATATGATAGGTGCGTCTTAAACGATATCCTGTGGTCGATCAGTACTCCAAGATACTTGATTGAGGCGCTTGTTTCTATTGGAGTTGATCCGACTCGTATTGGCCTTCTCCACAGTCTTCCTGCTGCTTATGAGCACTGCCTCCGTTTTGTGCTCGGCGACTGCTAACCCGTTGTCTGCGAGCCAGCACATAAGGGTGTCTATCGAGAGGCTGCACCTATCCGTGATCTCTTCGAGGGTTTTCGCTACCGTTACCAGCGCTATGTCGTCCGCAAATCCCACCACAGTGCATCCTGCGGGTAGTACCAGCCTTAGGATCCCGTCGTACATGACGTTCCACAGTATCGGGCCCAGGACTGAGCCTTGAGGTACTCCTACTGTCACCAGGTACTCGTGCTCTCCGACATCAGAGGAATATGTTAGCACTCTGTACTTGAAGTAGTCCGCTACGAGGTCGATCAGGTAATTCGAGATTCCCATGCCATGGAGTGCCTGCAGGACAAGGTTTCAGTTGGCAGAGTTGAAGGCATTCTTGACGTCCAGACGAGGCAGTACTCTTTTGAGCCACCTAGTCACCTTTCTCCTTCGATTGCGTTAGCAGCCAGTTGGGTGACCGTTTGGATCGCGTCAATGGTGCTTCTTTTTCTCCGGAAGCCGAACTGGTGGTCCGATAACGCTCTAAGTTGGTCGAGCTCTTTCTCGAGGTGGGTGCAGACTATGCGCTCGAATATCTTCCCCGTTGTATTCAGCATACATAGGGGTCTGTATGACGATGCGTCGTCGTTCAGCTTGCCCGGTTTTGGGATAAGCACCAACCTTTGACGCTTCCAGCCTATGGAGACGGTTCGTTGGGTGAGACACATGTTGTACATCTCCGTGAATATACCCAGATAGTTTTCGACCAATGTGTGCAGTGCAGCATTGGAAATGCAGTCGGGGCCGGGGGCTTTTTCGATTTTGGTTTTCCTTAGCGCAGCCAGGACTTCGGCTTCGCTGGTGAGAGCAGTATCGCCTTCTCCGGTAGCTTGCCAGGTAAGGGGCGGCTGGGTGGGGAACAGGGTGGACACTATTTGCCCAAGCTTTAGGTGGCCGGTAGGGGTCGGCTGTCTGTTGAGCTTACCCATGACCATCCTGTATGCTGACCCGAATGGTTCTGCATCCGCCGCTTCGCACAGCTCCTGGAAGCATCTGGCCTTGCTAGCTTTGATCGCGTTCTTCAGGACCTTTCTCTTGGCTCTGTAGGTTGTTACCCTTAGCTCCTGGTTTCCGCGTCCTCTGCTTCTCTGACACCTGCGCCGGGCCGCTAGGCAGTCTCTCCTCGCGCAGCCTATCTCCTCGTTTCACCATGGTACTGGTCTTCGCCCGTTACCACCTTTCGTGGCCTTCTCCATAGCTGCATTGCACGGCTCCTTCACTCTTTCGGCTATGTTCCTCGCGCATGTGTTAGCGTCTCCTGTAACGCAGACGCCTTCCATGTGTGCTAGGAGGGACACAGTGTTAAGGGTATGCGCTTTGTAGGTTGTTTGGCGGCTGCTTGGAGCGGGCAGTCTGGGGCTTGTCTGGGTGATGATCAGGGCGTGGTCGCTGTGGGTGTATATATCTGACAAACTCCATACGCAGTTGCGTGCCAGTTCAGGGCCAGCGAAGGTCAGGTCGATAGTTGACTCCCGACCACGCTCCACAAGCGTGTTTGCGAGCATCTGTAATTATGCAAAATTCTTTGCTAAAATCGGGATATTGTAAAAGAATTGGGTTTATTAATGCCGAATTAAGATGTATGAAGGCGTTTTGGCATTCATTTGTCCATTCGAATTTTACATATTTCTTACATAATCTTGTTATGTGACGAGAATAGTCAGCAACATTTTTTATAAATCGTCTGTAATAATTGCAACATGCTACAAATCTTCTACCGCTGTCCGCATCATGTGGGACTGGATAATTTTGAATGACGTCGTACTTTTTGTCGTCGGGCAAGATTCCTTTCTGTGCATTTATGTCCTAGGAAAGTGACTTCATGCATAAAAAATAAAAACTTTTCGGGATGTAACTTTAGGTTAGCTGCCTACATTTCTCAAAAACATTTGTTAAGTTTTTGAGCAAATGTTTTTCGGAACAACCAATGACTATTGAGTCATCCATATAAAGGAATGCTTGTGAAGGTTCCAATCCAGAGAAAGCTATAGTCATCATTCTCGAAAAGAATTTGGAGCTATTTTTAAGCCGAATGGTAATCGCGTGAAGCGATATGAACCGTTGCTTGTTGAAAAGGACGTTATATCTCGTGAACTTTTTTCGAGTTCAATTTGATGAAAACCTGACATTAAATCAAGGTATGAAAAGTATTTTGCTCTACCTAGTTGATCTAAAATATCATCAATTCTATGAAGTGGAAAATTATCAGACAAGAGTTTTTTCTTAATCTGATGATAGTCAATTACTAATCGCTATTTTTTCTTTTCCGAACCACTTTAAGGATCACTATAACCAGTAGTAGTCCAGCTATGAGCTTCAGGGTCCTGTTGACATCTTGTGGTCGTCCCTGTGGTCAACGATCTCTACGTGATTAATCACATTGGCGGTGCTGTCGGCCACTTTGGAAGTTTCGCCGCCCATCTTGGGGTCTTTAGGCCATTCACTTGGTTCACTAGTTATTTTCGTCCTTCGGGATTTTGCTGGTTGACTTCCTCCAGATTGTGGTCGATCGTAGGACCGGTTATCTGGACTTCCTCCTGGGTGAATTTGATTCTAGGGAAACGTCAAGACATCCTTCTGGACACCAGCCTTCTTCCAGTCGTGGTCTGTGTTGATATATAATACAAATAAAATAAAAAAATTAAATAAATAATATAAATAAATATTTAAAACAAAAATAATTCACTATAAATGCCTAATGCAGGGAAAATTGAAAAGAAAAAAAGAGAGGAGGTCAAAAAAACTTCCTAAATCTTAAAGTAAAGGAATTAAATAGGCAACTGTACGCTGAAAAAACAACCCCAGAACCCTAGGAAGAAAATGTAAAAATTAAGAAAATACGTACAGAAAAAAGACATAAACGAAGCACGAAAACTAAAGTGCCCTGCAGATCGTAAAGAGCCTTTTGAGAACACCGAGTGCAAATATACATGTCACCCGAAAAAAGAAATACAAAAAAAAATAATAAATGAACATTTTTATTTAAAATAAATGAAAAGAAACGCGATATCTAAATACAGTACAGAAATAACTCCCAAAATGGGTTTAATTGACACCAAAACAGTGGGACTCCACTGCTAATGTCATTAATAAAATCGAATCAAAAAATATTGATACCGATTAAACGAGTATATTATTATCAATAAATGTTTTCATTATGTGAGCATACATTTTGTATAAAGCCTATATGTACCACAATAAGTGTGTATCAAAGATGTTTTAAATATGTTTCAAAATAACAATAAAATACAAAATTTGTATATGTATGCGTGACATACTAATAAAAGGAGAAAAAAATTTTGAAAAGAAATAAAAATAAATCAAAACTTAAAATGAATACAACAGATGGCGTTAGAATTACTATAGCCAATCAACCAAATTTTGCGAATAAGGTACTAGCCATACTTAAAAACATAGCAGAGCATATTCATTGCAGCGGCACGAAAAAAGCTAAAGTTCTGTCTACCGTAAGAAACTGTAAAGTATTCTCGGAAATAGACATACAACCAGTGTTAGGACACATAAATGTGCTAAAAATTATGCACAAATTATACAAAAAAAATTAATAAAATTTTAATATGGAATGGGAGCAATTAACTCTCCATATCCGTGAATTAAAAGACATATTGATATAAAAGTCATTTGTATGTCTTACAAATGTATAAGCCAAAATAGGACAATATATAAAGACACTTTTGATAAACATGCAAAGATTCTTGTTGATTCTTTCAATACGGCAAGAACTCTAGTACATGAAAATAGGGAAGCAATAAATAGAACGAATTGGTCAAAATTATCTAAATTATTGATCAAGTTACAAACAAATTTAATAACTGTCAATGATAGGTTTAATTTAAATATATCGATACGGACCATTTTAAATACCCCTTTAACAATAGATTAAGAAATAGTCCTAACGGAAAATGAAGTTTCCGATTCGAGAAAAGGAATTGAAATTAAAGAAAAAGATCTACATGATCTAACAATTCAATCTAACATTTATAACTGTAACAGAAGCAGAAGAAGAAGAAGATATAGACTCAGATATAAGTGCTCCAGACATAAAAGAAAACATAATGGCAGATCGAGCAAACCAAAGGGCATATATAAAAGATATCTAGAAATCCATTCCGGAATTTAAAGGACAAAAAATACACCTTCAAAGATTTGTAACAGCTTTGAAGTTGGTTAACTTGACTAAAGGCACATTCAAAAATTTAACTGTAGAAATCATTAAATAAAAAATTATAGGATCTACATTATACAAGGTGCATAATGAGCTACCAATAAATTCGATCTTGCAAAAATTGCAAGACACTATAGTCGGTGAAACAACTGACGTAGTCAAAGCCAAAATGGCGAAAACAAGCCAGAAAGGCTAAACAGCCGAGAAATTTACAACAGAAATAGATAATTTACGAAAGCTCCTTGAAAATTCGTACATTCACGAAGGCCTACCAGTCGAACATGCTGACAAAATCAGCACAAAGGAAGCCATCACCACAACGATTAAAAATTGTGAGCATGGCCGCCTAAAAACAATTTTAGAGGCAAGCAACTTCTCAGCTATGAATGAAGCCGTGACTAAGTACATACAATGTAGTACTGAAATAACACGCAAAGCCAACTCAATATTGTACACGCAGAGTAGAAACAACAATAGCGGTAACAATTTTAGAAATAGTTATCGCGGTAGAGGCAATGGTCTCGGTTATTTTAATAATAATTATAATTATAATCGCAACAACGGACAGAACTATAATGATAATAATTATTATAATAACAATAGAGGAAGTTATAGAGGAAATAACCACCAAAATGGAGGTTATAACAATAATAACAACATCAATGTTAGGGTAGCCCAAAACGCTTCGGGAAACTCCCAACAACCCTTAGGTACACAACAGTAAGAAATATTAAAATTCACACCATCAATCTCAGCCAAAGCACTTTCGTCACTTTTATACATGTAGCAACAGGAAAGAAATTAGACTTTTTAATAGACACAGGTGCGGAAATTTCAAATTCCAATGTATTTAAATATATCCAAAATAAATATATAATCAATATACAGTCTAGAAGTTACCAAGTCAAATGGGCTATCTATTTCTGTTGTAAATTTCTCGGCTGTTTAGCCTTTCTGGCTTGTTTTCGCCATTTTGGCTTTGACTACGTCAGTTGTTTCACCGACTATAGTGTCTTGCAATTTTTGCAAGATCGAATTTATTGGTAGCTCATTATGCACCTTGTATAATGTAGATCCTATAATTTTTTATTTAATGATTTCTACAGTTAAATTTTTGAATGTGCCTTTAGTCAAGTTAACCAACTTCAAAGCTGTTACAAATCTTTGAAGGTGTATTTTTTGTCCTTTAAATTCCGGAATGGATTTCTAGATATCTTTTATATATGCCCTTTGGTTTGCTCGATCTGCCATTATGTTTTCTTTTATGTCTGGAGCACTTATATCTGAGTCTATATCTTCTTCTTCTTCTGCTTCTGTTACAGTTATAAATGTTAGATTGAATTGTTAGATCATGTAGATCTTTTTCTTTAATTTCAATTCCTTTTCTCGAATCGGAAACTTCATTTTCCGTTAGGACTATTTCTTAATCTATTGTTAAAGGGGTATTTAAAATGGTCTGTATCGATATATTTAAATTAAACCTATCATTGACAGTTATTAAATTTGTTTGTAACTTGATCAATAATTTAGATAATTTTGACCAATTCGTTCTATTTATTGCTTCCCTATTTTCATGTACTAGAGTTCTTGCCGTATTGAAAGAATCAACAAGAATCTTTGCATGTTTATCAAAAGTGTCTTTATATATTGTCCTATTTTGGCTTATACATTTGTAAGACATACAAATGACTTTTATATCAATATGTCTTTTAATTCACGGATATGGAGAGTTAATTGCTCCCATTCCATATTAAAATTTTATTAATTTTTTTTGTATAATTTGTGCATAATTTTTAGCACATTTATGTGTCCTAACACTGGTTGTATGTCTATTTCCGAGAATACTTTACAGTTTCTTACGGTAGACAGAACTTTAGCTTTTTTCGTGCCGCTGCAATGAATATGCTCTGCTATGTTTTTAAGTATGGCTAGTACCTTATTCGCAAAATTTGGTTGATTGGCTATAGTAATTCTAACGCCATCTGTTGTATTCATTTTAAGTTTTGATTTATTTTTATTTCTTTTCAAAATTTTTTTCTCCTTTTATTAGTATGTCACGCATACATATACAAATTTTGTATTTTATTGTTATTTTGAAACATATTTAAAACATCTTTGATACACACTTATTGTGGTACATATAGGCTTTATACAAAATGTATGCTCACATAATGAAAACATTTATTGATAATAATATACTCGTTTAATCGGTATCAATATTTTTTGATTCGATTTTATTAATGACATTAGCAGTGGAGTCCCACTGTTTTGGTGTCAATTAAACCCATTTTGGGAGTTATTTCTGTACTGTATTTAGATATCGCGTTTCTTTTCATTTATTTTAAATAAAAATGTTCATTTATTATTTTTTTTTGTATTTCTTTTTTCGGGTGACATGTATATTTGCACTCGGTGTTCTCAAAAGGCTCTTTACGATCTGCAGGGCACTTTAGTTTTCGTGCTTCGTTTATGTCTTTTTTCTGTACGTATTTTCTTAATTTTTACATTTTCTTCCTAGGGTTCTGGGGTTGTTTTTTCAGCGTACAGTTGCCTATTTAATTCCTTTACTTTAAGATTTAGGAAGTTTTTTTGACCTCCTCTCTTTTTTTCTTTTCAATTTTCCCTGCATTAGGCATTTATAGTGAATTATTTTTGTTTTAAATATTTATTTATATTATTTATTTAATTTTTTTATTTTATTTGTATTATATATCAACACAGACCACGACTGGAAGAAGGCTGGTGTCCAGAAGGATGTCTTGACGTTTCCCTAGAATCAAATTCACCCAGGAGGAAGTCCAGATAACCGGTCCTGCGATCGACCACAATCTGGAGGAAGTCAACCAGCAAAATCCCGAAGGACGAAAATAACTAGTGAACCAAGTGAATGGCCTAAAGACCCCAAGATGGGCGGCGAAACTTCCAAAGTGGCCGACAGCACCGCCAATGTGATTAATCACGTAGAGATCGTTGACCACAGGGACGACCACAAGATGTCAACAGGACCCTGAAGCTCATAGCTGGACTACTACTGGTTATAGTGATCCTTAAAGTGGTCAGGATGTACAAGCGCTCTGTTCAGAGACGCCGCGACCAACATCACACCCTGGAGAAAGTGGTGACCCACATTGGAGCATAAGCCGAGCCGATACAGTGAAGTGAAACCACAAAAAGACAATAAAAGCAGCAAAAAGACAATAGAAACAATACAAATAATAATAAATAAATTGCACTCCAATATTATAAACAAAAAGTGAATCGCCAGAACAATCAAAAACAATTTGCGAGTACATGCATTTCTGAATGCAAGTGTAAACAGAATCCCCAATTACATACGCTGAACAAGAAATTGGAGCTGCACCGACCAGCCCAGCCCGAGCATTGGAACTGACGTGTGCCTCAGTGGAACTCTCATACAATGCATACATACATACATATCTATACAGCGATAGTGTTATTTTTTTTGTGTAACATAATTTTTGTGTTTTGTTTTTGTAAACCGCCTTCAAGTCTTGCACGTATATATGTATATAAACCAATTATAAAATCTCCCAAAGCCCAGGATCCGGAGCGTCGAGATCTCATCGCCCAGGATTAAAAAGAGGTTAAGTTTGTCGGAACACGGTTCCTTTTCTTATACATACATATATATATATATATCCGTGCACCATGATTACATCAGAAGCTTTAGCAAAAACAATAGACACTGATCCACAATTTAACGTAAGAATTTTATACTTGTTATCAAAAGCGACCCTACCAATAACAGTGAATGAATTGGAATACTTATATATTGAGACCTTCCGTCTAGATTTTTCTCCACTTGCCCACTGTAATAAGACCGAAAAAGCTATCATTATCTCTACCGTTCCAAAGGACATTGTTCTTTCCCGTCTGGATAAGAATTTGTTTTTGGGCAATGTTAATACTTTCCTAGTTAAGACAAAGAATTAATCTGTTAGGAATACATGTAATAATATATAATATCCACATATAATAATTGTTTCATATATATAATCATTTAGATATACTTTTCTTTTTATACCTTTTTTTATACATAATAATTAAATGTTAATTTTTCAGCGGCGGGTATCAGCCTTGTAATTGTATGACAATTGCAAGAGCCATCTGAGCGACGTTTGCAGTCGTAAATAGTCAGCATTTTGCTGATGTGTGCACCTTCACAGGTGGTCAAATCGGTACTCTCCGCTAATACAATAATTGTCAATTAATTTAATCCCTATACGAATTAACCAATATTATGTTATTCAACACCGGCACACGCCGACATAAAAATTATTTAATAAATTTATAATGTGAAAAAGAATTGAAAGCCATGGCGTGTTAGAACTCTAACAACGGGGGTGTGCTGACGCGAGGAGTAAAGTAGGTCAAGAACAATGACATAACTTTCGACGGACAACCTTGACAATAGGGGATCGTATTGCGCGGCCCGCGACGATCCATTGGCACACGAATGTGTGAAGGGGAGGGAATATGGCCAAAACACAGCCCGATCGTAATGCGATCAAGCGACAGCTAAGCTTGTTGGGCAGTGTGGACTGATGACTGACGAACCTAATGACTAATATTATTTTCCAGGCACTTTTAATATTTATTCTCGTTATGTTGGAGAGGAGAGAGGCCTACCAAGATCCCACGACCCGAATACGACGTAGCTTATGCCGGCAAATGGTGCCTGAACATCGGACGCCTCTCCCTCGGCCCAAGTCCTTGTCAGGACTCGGGCACTAATATGCCCACGTAACAGAATTGGCGCCCAACGAAAGGACGTTTCATATTCCTTAAGGAATTTTACCAGGGTCCACAATCTCGATGCCTGCGGTATCGGAGTGGATGTACCTAGGGATGGCAAAGCTTTTATCTTTGTTTGCCATGAGTAACTTGACTGTTTTATAGAGCAGGGAACTTAAATAATTTTAGATATGCACCTACTTATTTGTTTTTGTCTTTAAATTAATAACCGTAAAGTCCCCAACTTCTGTGACTGTCAGTGTTGAGTGGCCACTCAATCAGAACTTTGTCGCAGAATAGAGGCCTGACTTTGAAATGTTTTTAACCTTAAAAATTCTCTGTTTTGTTCATGGACAATTTACCAGAACTTCCTTAAATCAAGAACTATGAGTTATCCTTTTTTATAATACTATACCTATAACTAAGTGTCGACGACTATTTGTTAAAATTAACGTAAATAGAATTTATAGGTGCTTTCTGGCCGACGCCACACGACGTACTACGCATTTGCTCGATCGTTTGAATTGGTTCGAGTCCAGAAAGAGCAGGAGCGCAAGCATTACGGTAACGCATTTAGCAGTTGCGGTGCGGGTCTACTGTTCGTTTGTCGATCCAGGGGGTGGGGGAACTGACAGGAAACGCAAAGCCGACGCCCTACAACGTACTAGGCATTGGTCCGGTCGTTTGCTTGGTTCGAGTCTTTGCGGTTTCCCTTGACATATTTGGGCGATTTTTAGTTTCTCTGGGCGACGCCCCACAACGTATTAGGCTAGGTGGTCAGGTCGTTTGCTTGGTTCGAGTCCAGAGAAATAGGAGACGGTTGTGGAGCCCGAGAATGATCGGTCAAATAACTTGTTTTCCGACGACTGGCGGGAGGGGGTTTTGGACAGATTCCTTATCTAGACACAGCCATTCCGTTTGGAACATTTGGGGTGTCTAGAAAAAGGGAAAGTAAGGGCATGTTAGCTTAGCGGAACCGCGTTGTGTAGAAGCGGCTAACACCCCTAGTTAGGGAAATTTATTTTGTTTTTGTTTGGGGCTTAAATATCGGACGGTTCGTGACCGAAGAGAAACTTGAGAAGCAGAGAGAAGCACCCCCAGTTTATAAACATTTTTATTGTCGACTTATTCAGCGTTTACGTCGTTGACCGGGTGTTTTGAAAAGAATCACGTGAATCTTTTATACCAATCGAATAAATGAAGGGGGCCAAGAAGAAGGTCTTATTCCAACCCAGCACCGGAAGAGTGACCCGGGCAACAACGCGCTGTGAAAATCACCAACCCCGCAGTGCAAGCGCGCCAAGGCTAGGAGATTCACCTGAAAGAGAGCCGTGGGAGCGCGCACAGAATCAGCCAGGACAGGTAGATACCCTGTCCGAAGAAAACAATTTGGATCAGTATACTGAAATGGAAGGAGCCGCCGGAGGGGAGAATCTACCCCTAGGACCGCCGAAAGGAAGATCGAGTATGCTTCCTCAATTTCAGAGACACGAGGAGGACAACTTAGAGGCTGCCGAGCGACGTGAACAAAGATTGATGGAGCTCTTGAGGCAAAGCAATGAAATGCAGCGTGGAATGAGTGCCCAGATAGAAGCGCTGAAAGCCCAGATAACAGAAATGCGGTCTCCGACAGAC
The DNA here is from genome assembly GCF_043229965.1 of Drosophila suzukii. Classification (NCBI taxonomy): domain Eukaryota; kingdom Metazoa; phylum Arthropoda; class Insecta; order Diptera; family Drosophilidae; genus Drosophila; species Drosophila suzukii. Next base: position 7,321,316 of record NW_027255896.1, on the reverse strand, counting down.
AGGAGACCCGAACAGAAGGGACTGCCTTCGCCGCCCCGTACTGTCCCGAATCCAACGGACAGCTTTTTGAGATACCAAGAGACCCCGCCTCTGGAACCGGTAACACAGGACATGCTCAATAGCCAGATGCACCGGCTGAGAACACCCAGGCGGATGGACACCCCATCACACAGGCAATTTAGAACAAACGAGAGGGAGTCGAGCCACCAACTGCATCCAGAGATCGATCGGAACTCATCATTCCAAGGACCGCGACCAAAAGATGTCAGATTGGACAGATGGAACCTAAAGTTCGATGGAAGCGGACGCGGCATGACAGTTGAGAGTTTCCTATTCCGCGTGGACCGACTACAAGAATTGTATGACCTCAGCCGTCAACAAGTCTTTCGTGAATTCCATCTTCTGCTGGCAGGTGCAGCCACGAAATGGTATTGGCAGCTTATGGAAGACAAGGCAGAGGATTACGACTTTGACTACTACTCATTGACCCAAGAAATGAGACGGGCATTTTCCACTACCGGAAGTGACCTTATGAAAGTCAAAGAATTGATGGAACGCAAGCAAGGGCCACACGAAACCTTTAGCGATTATTTCTCGGATATGCATAACCTGCATTTCAAGCTCAAGCACAAAATCGCTGAAGATGAATTCGTGGAGCTCTTAAAGGATAACATGAACTCCCAGATGGGGGATTACTACTAACATCCCCAATCACCTCATTAGCGGAGCTCAAAAGAGAGGGTCTCAGAGTTGATCGCTGGCTGAGAAACACCGGAAGAAACATGCGCAGCCGAGCTGCAATTAACGAAATAGAGGAATTCCAGACACTGGAGGACTTGCCGGACGCAGTCACGGTGGAAAAATTCAACCGGCAGCGGAAAGATACGCGAGGGCGTTACGAGGATGGACAAGGATGCCGAGGCCCATTACACGCGCTGGTGTGTTATAAGTGTGGCAAAGGAGCAGACTTCTACAGGAAGCATCCTTCGAAGGAAGAATCCTGCCCTATCAAATTCCACGACGCCACCTGCAGGTTTTGCGAGAAAGTCGGGACGGATGCAGATGCTAACCCAGCGGCGCGGAGTCCGTCAGGCAAGACCGGGACAGCCGGGCGGACCAGGACCAACCCTTTCCGGTAAACGCACGGAAGCCCAACCAAATCTCCCCTCATAAGAGCCTAGAACAACGAGAGAGGGAGTACGAACATGCTCGTGAACGTATCTTCAATGGCTCGGAAGATGCAGACAGCGAGACACGGACAACGCGAAAAATACTAAGAGTATATGATGCCCGAGCAGACTATCGCCGGCTCAAGCAAAAGGTGGTGGACACAGTAGTGAGCGTGCAAAATGACAACCGTTTCTTTGCTAAAACGAAGGTCGATGGAGAAGAGATACTCGCATTACTGGACACAGGCGCCAGTGCGAACTGTATTGGCAGGGGAGCACACGCTTTCTTAAAAAACCGGACGAGGCCGATAAGGAGGCTAAGTGAAGAATGTGTACGCACAGCCAGCGGTGGTAAAACCCAAGTAACCGGAGCCATAACGTCACCCGTGGAATGGGAAGGAGAAACCAAGGACCTAGAGTTTTTGATAGTGCCAGGTCTGACACAACGATTTTATTTCGGAATTAATTTCTGGGATACGTTCGGCCTCACATTCCTCGGTAAAGGTAGACGCGAGGTTGCCGCCGTTGAAACAACACCGGATTTCGACCTTATGACCGGCGACCTAGACATGAACAATACGCTCAAACCCGAGACCGCCTATACCCCACATCAGCTTACCCCAGAACAACATTGTAAGCTGCAGCAAGTGATAGACACATACCCGTCTTGCCTAGAAAAAGGACTAGAAAAAGGACTAGAGCAACATATAATTGAAGTGACCAACGAGGACTTACCAATCAAGCAGCGACATTACCCGATATCCCCAGCCAAACAGAAGCTGGTGTACGCCGAGCTAGATCGCATGTTAGGTCTAGGCGTGATCGAAGAGAGCAATAGTAGCTGGAGTTCACCGGTAACACTGGTGCAGAAAGGGCCGAAAAATCGGCTCTGCCTCGATGCGCGTAAAGTAAATTCCCGGACGATTAAAGATGCGTATCCACTACCACATATCGAGGGTCTGTTGAGTCGACTACAGGAAACGTATTACATTTCCGCAATTGATTTAAAAGACGCCTTTTGGCAAATACCTCTCGAAACCAAAAGCAGAGAGAAAACCGCGTTTACAGTGCCCGGCAGGCCACTGTATCAGTTTACAGTCATGCCGTTCGGCTTGTGCAATGCCGCGCAGCGAATGTGCCGACTAATGGATAAAGTTATACCAGCGGCGCTACGCGATAATGTATTTGTGTATCTGGATGACTTACTGGTCTGTTCACCTACATTTGAAGCCCACATGGATATGTTGAGCCAGGTCAGTGCCTGCTTACAGCGGGCAGAGCTAACGATAAATGTAGACAAGAGCAAGTTTTGCTACAGCCAGGCAAGATATTTAGGATATGTAGTTGGGGGAGGATGCATCCGAACGGATTACGCAAAAATACAATCGATCCAGGAATTTCCCCAGCCTAGCTCCGCCAAACAAATGCGGAGGTTCCTGGGAATGACAGGCTGGTACAGGAGGTTCATCCAAAATTACGCCCAGACAGCGGCACCGCTTCACGACTGCTTGAAGAAAGACCGCATAAAGAAATTTGAATTGCCAGAAGAGGCAATTAAGGCGTTTGAACTTTTGAAAACCATGGCGTGCTAGAACTATAACAAAGGGGGTGTGCTGACGCGAGGAGTGAAGTAGGTCAAGAACAGTGACATAACTTTTGACGGACAACCTTGACAATAGGGGATCGTATTGCGCGGCCCGCGACGATCCATTGGCACACGAATGTGTGAAGGGGAGGGAATATGGCCAAAACACAGCCCGATCGTATTGCGATCAAGCGACAGCTAAGCTTGTTGGGCAGTGTGGACTGATGACTGACGAACTTGTTGACTAATATTATTTTCCAGGCACTTTTAATTTTTATTCTCGTTATGTTGGAGAGGAGAGAGGCTTACCAAGATCCCACGACCCGAATACGACGTAGCTTATGCCGGCAAATGGTGCCTGAACATCGGACGCCTCTCCCTCGGCCCAAGTCCTTGTCAGGACTCGGGCACTAATATGCCCACGTAACAATTTTGTTTTATTTTTAAGGCAGTCCGTGAGCGGCGCACTTACACCGCAGAAATTTCGGATGAATCTGCGATACCAGCCTGCGGTTCCTAAGAAGCTGCGTAGTTGTCGCGTATTTTTGGGCACCTCTATCTTCATAACCGCCTCAACTTTCTTCGGATCCGTCCGCAAGGCCCCATCACCGATTATGAATGCCAAATATCGCAAGTATTTAAAACAAAATTTTGACTTGTGTAGGCCGATCGTCAAATTTGCTTTATTTAAACACTGCGCCACTTCTTTCAGCAACATACAGTGTTCTTCGAAAGTCTTGGATATCATCAGCAAGTCATTCAAGTATACAAAGACGCAGCTGCGAAGACGCTGTGGAATTACCTTGTCCATTACCCTACACAACCTTTGAGCCGAATTACATAATCCGAATGGCATTCGTCGAAACTGATAAAGTGGCCTTCCAGGTATTGTGAAAGCGGTCAAGGGACGACTTTTCTCATCGAGTTCCACTTGCCAGAACGCATGTTTCAAATCGATACTGCTGATGAAAATCGTCTCATCCACCCGGCTTAAAATCGACTCAATGTTCTGTAGTGGGTAAGCATTCTTCACTGTAAGTGTGTTCAGTTTTCTCGCGTCTAAGCACAGCCTATTCTTTCCAGGTTTCTGTACCAGCGTCGTTCTGTTGTTCCAGGGACTTTCACTTAACTCGATGACTCCTAACCGTAGCATCTCATCGACTTCTGCGAACAGCAGTTGTTGTTTCGCCGGAGACACTGGAAAGAATCTCTCCTTGACTGGTAAGGCTCCTTCAACTAACTGGATCGAGTGTTCTTATACCTTGGTAAGTCCCAATCCTTGACTTTCGTAGGTCAGAAAACGTCCTTTTGCTTCTTCCAGTTGCTCAGTCTGTTCGGGGAATAGGATATGTGCCTCTATAGGTTCTCGTTTGGCCATAAATTCGGACTCCACCTGGTGTAGGGATTCGAATTTTCTCCAGAAATCTATACCCAGGTATAATTTTTGTTTCAAGGAAGGACAAAGGAGTATCGGCAATCGATGTGTTACCCCATTATACGAGATGTTGGGTTGAATCTTCCCCACTACTCGATGCTGCGTACCTCCTGCTGATTTCATTATAGATTGGGATCTCTCTAATATCAGTCCTATCCTTTCCACTGTTTCTAGGCAACCTTCCCCAAGCAAGCTTACTGATGCCCTGGAATCCAAGAGACCCATGACCTCCAGGTCTTCGATCTTTTCCCGTGCGAATGGTCTGTTGTCGCCTTCCACCGCAGCTCTGATGGCCGAACAAATCATCCTTCTTTCTGCCTTTCGCTGTTGACTTCTCTTCCGGGCTCTTACAATTTATGGCGAAATGTTCCGATCCGGATTATGTTTCCCAAATATTCGGTTCCTGACCTCTTGGTAATGTGCTCCCCGGACTGCTATAGGTTCACGTTTCGACCATTTAATGGTATGTACCGGTTATTTTATATTTATCAGTATCTTACTAATTTTATTCTCCTTACAGCTATCCTTATTATTAGGCATGCAATTTGACGAGGCTTTCACTTGTTCGTGGCAAACGGTTTGGAACGTGGTTCCTCGTTCTTGCCTAAGCTCCTCACACCGTTTCCCGTTTGGCATCGAGTACATCTTGAAGTCCTCACACCGGGTAGCCCACACTTGAAACAGAACACCTTTAACACCTCCGATTCACACGCGTTGAATGGGTGTCCCACGGTTCCACAATTCCAGCATGTAAGTGGCTGTCGTTCCCTGTTGTTCTCCCAGTGTCTAGCTAATGCCTCCACTTCCTCTTGTTCTCCAGGTAAACTCTCTTCTCCGACTGATTCTGGACAAAGCTCATCGATTCTCGGACGAGCTTTATATCCCCGGTGAGTTTCGAGTTTGCTTGGATGTCGGGTCCATCGAGTCGCAAATATTCTCTCCGCATAGTGGCATTCATGTCGGAGTTGATCCATGTTCGTGATGTATATCGGGTATATAATTCTCGAAATCTGATCCCTAATGTTAATTTTTATCACTTTTATCAGATCGAAGTCGGAAAACGGCATCCCTAGTCGAGATCTGAGCGCTAGCATGGTCTGGATGTACACCTCGATGGTTTCTCCTGGCTTCTGCTTCCGTTCTCGCAGCTCATACTCTCGCTCGAAGTTGGATCGGTGACACTGAAACTGCTGCTGCAGCGCGTACCTCAGGTAAGTCCACTCTTGATTCTCCATCGACCTCACGTACATCCAGTACCATTCCTTGGCTTGTCCTTCCACTAATACATGAAATTCTCTTAGGACCTCATTCCACGGCTCCTGATACGACCTTTGGAGATGTTCGAGGCGGAATATAAATTCTGACACGGGCATGCTTCTGGGACTTCCATCGACTCTGAGCCCCCACTTCCGCAGTTGGCCGACTTTAAACGCAGAATCGACTGCTGCACCGCTTGACCGACGCTGATCTGGTCCTGGATTGAAGTTGTACTGTGTCCCATCGTTTCCAGGAGGATTTTCTGACGGCGTCGTGTGAGACCCATTCCACCTTCTTGGTTCCTGCTCCGTCGCCCAGGCGGTTTGCCGATAACCTTCCGATGTGTGACGATTCATCTCCTGCTTGTCGGACGGCGCCCCAGATGTTGGCGGCGGGAATCCCATATGGCGACGTACCCCTGGCAGTATGATTGGCGGAGGTTGTTGTAGCATCCTCGGGTCGAATGGTGGCATCTGACTCGGATTTGCCCGCGGCTGCTCTGCAAGGCCTTGAGGTAGCGGCATCGGCGTCCCCGAAGAGGGTATTTGGCCCTGTCCAACTTGTTGTCCTTGGGCCTGGCGAACCTGCGTAGATGCCTGCCATGCTGCGTTTTCCTTCTCGAAATCTCTGCGCCGCTCCGCCATGCAGTCATTGATGTCCTTCATGAACTGCATCATATCCTGCTGCATCTGCTGTTTGAACATTTCGTATTCTGTCGACATTCCCACCTGGTACGTTTGTTGTGCTTGAACCAGTGCTGCGTTAACCCCTGACTTTATTTCAGATGGCAAAGACTTTGGTATGGCCCCGGTTCCGCCTACCGACTGAAGACCACTAGCTTCTCCTGGACTTCCGCTTCCCATTCCTTCAGGATTCTGCTCCCTTAGCGACTCCATGCCTTCGGGTGCCGATATGTTCTCCAATTTCTCCTCTTGATTTGCTTGTGAGCGAGTTATTGTCGGAGTTTCTTTCTTATGTATATTTGTTTTCTTATCTCTTTCTTCAAAATTTTTCTAATCTGGGGGGATGAGACGTAGCTATTTACATTTCCCACTAACTTTTCTCTCCTTTCCTTTAGTTCCTAATCCGTTCGTGTCAATTTTTCATAATTATTTAAACGATTTTACTAATTTACGTACTCTTTATCTTTCAGCCTCGACTTGAAATTTGCTGGGCAACGATGTCACACTTTATTCACAGTGTACATGGACCAAACCAACTCCAAACATAGACAACCAATTTAGATAAGTTAATACAAATTTACTTTACCACAGACAACATATTAAAAAGACAGTTGTTTTCTTTTTTCTTTCACATACTGATGAACCTCCTTGCCTGGCTTCGCATGTCCCGTCCTTACTCGGTCATGAGTCCACTTCTAGACGGTCTCCTCTCTCTCAGCAAGGATTGCGCTCAGCAGAAAGGACCTTTCGGAATATCATTCACTGTGGCTACGATGGGATCAACCTTCCAAGCCCGCCCACGGTCCAAACAGCTGGTTTCCGATGTCGTTTTCTATAGCCACATTCCCTGGTGAGTATTTACATTTTACGTTATGCTTGAAATATTTTACTTTTTTGATTCCATTTCATTAATTTCTTATATTTTCATTGGGCGCCATTTGTCGAGTCCTGCTTTTTGCCCAGGGAGGGGAACAACCAACAATGTTGTCTACGCAGCAGACACAACAAAAACCAAACGGAAATTCAAACTCAGTCAACGACAATCTTCACGACGGATTTTTCTTGAACATCTGGACTGGACGACACAGCTCTTATCGTGGTCCTGGAGACCCTCCCAACCATGAGTTCTGTTTTGTGGGTCGTGCTACCTCGCCGAACTCATCTCAACCCCCAACACGAATTTCTATTCACACTTCATTTCGTTTTCACATTATAATTCAGAATTTTCTCTTAAATTTCAACGTTTAGTGTGGGATTACTACGGTACCGAATTTTTACAGGGAGTACATATATATATGAATCAATAAATAAATAACAATATACAATGTTCCAATAGTTTTGGGTTTGTGTGAATAAATAGGTTAAATAAATAAATAATTTAAATAGATATAAGTAGGAATAAATTAGTTTGGGCGGGTTACATAATAAGGGATATAAGTCTCAATTTGTATATTTTAATTTTCGGCTTGCTGACTTGGTTTGCCGTTTGCAGTTTTCGGGAAGAAGTTTTATTTTTCTGTGGAAAATATAATTTTAAGGGGCGAATAAAAACCTGTGGCCACCCGGGGATGAGTGGCCAATTTTCTGGTCGAAAATGTAGATCTCCTCCTGGTGGCTGGTCTTCGTCTCTCCTTACGTAAGTCTCTTTTCCTGATCCAGGCTTATCCCTCACGGAATATACTACAAATATTTATATTTTAACTCCACTCACATCAATAAGTATTTTTTTATCACTCACTGGGTTGGAACTTGACTTCTGCTAATATTATATTTTTTTCCAACAGAACAGTCTGCGACCAATTACTTTTGCCCTTTAATCACCCTTGCTTGTTTCACTTTTCCAAGCCTCTCTCCGCCAAAAACCACTCAAAATTTTCGAATTTAAACCTTGGTTCATTTTGGAGTTATCCGGTTTAAGGAACCAGTTCCATGACTTGATTAAGCTGCACGACTCCCTGAGCTCACGAGTCGTCGATAGTCGTGTATCGATTTTTCGCCTATCGTTATCAGTCTTAATATAAACATCTTTGCAAAATTCCCAATTTGTGCATACTTTTGTCGCTTAGCACATAACAACGTCATCGTAAATTCAGTGGCTCCAGAAATTAAAATGGATTACAACGCAAAACAAAACATAATTATAGCGATAGCAAGTGGAATGTTTTCTGCGGCAAATACTTTCTCCATTGCTGTTGAAAAATTGGCCAAGGAAGAGAGTTCAATTCAGGTAAGTGTTGTTCAAATGGAATCTGAGCTATTGAGATCTGCTGGGTAAAGTTATGCCCCTGGAATTTTAACAGGTTAGTTCAGCATGGGCCCTTGACCTAAATACCTTCCCGCGTACGTAAATTTGATTTTATTGTGATTTAAGCAACGGTTTGGCCTGTTCTGGGAGATGGATGTGCCGGCAAACAATGAAGAATTCTTCAAGGAAAATTTTCAATTGAGCAGAAATGCTTGTAATGCGTTGGTGCATTCGTTGCCTGATCTTGCGAAGAAGGACGCAAACTGGAGATTGCCTATTCCCTTAGACAAAAGGATAGCAGTATCTCTTTTTACGATGGGCTTATCTGCTGAGTTTCGAATAGTTGGAGGGCTGTTTGGTGTTGCACTATCAAAAATTTGCGGAATACTGCATAGATTTTGCATTGAGGCATGGCGGAAGTTGGCACCAAAGTATCTTCCTGCAGCCTTCCTAACCCAGGAGAATGTCGAGGAGAACGTGGCAGGTTTCCATGCTCTTGGATTTCCTAAATGCTTTGCAGCCATATGTATATTTGTTCCTACACATGTATTTCTTATGGAGGAATATGTTGCTGCAGCGGAACTTGGTCGCTGAAGCGGAAACCAACTCTGTGTGAATAGGCATAGATACCATTTGAACGATAAAATGTGGAATGTTTTCAGGGCTAAATGATTATTTAATTGCGCCGTTTGATGGACTTTTCTTTAGATAAAGAATGTACGTTTTTGGTGAAACAGGTTGTTTGTGGGGAAGACAACAAATATGCCACCCTTATTTTTATAATTAATAACGCACGAATAGGTTATATTTAAATGTATAGCGTTTATTTGGAGCGGCAGACGGACTGAGAATGTGTAAAAAGCTTGGCTCCAAGATCTTCATATAGACATATGCAGGCTTACAAAGTAGTTGCTGAATAGATAAGCGACAGCTTTAGTGGTATAAGAAAGAAGGCGAAAGATAAGCAGAGAGCGCTGCAGGTGCCGTCGTACACCTATGCGCAAATAACTAGGCGCTGGCGATCTGCTCCGAACATACTCCCCCCGTTGGAAGAGGTAAGGTTCCAACTATCTCGGAATCGATGGGCAGAACGGCTAGCTTGGCGACGGCTCTCTTGATCAGACCCGTAGCTGTACGGACCATAGCTACTCTGATGACTTCGTCCCCGCCGGGTATGACTTCCTGGATGCACCCAAGCTGCCATCTCAAGGGTGGAACGTTGTCCTCCTTAAGCAAAACTATGCGTCCAACCTTGATGTTAGACGTTTCGACGCGCCACTTGCTCCTCTCTTGAAGTAGGGACAAATACTCGCTGCTCCACCTTTTCCAGAAATGCTGCTGCATCTGGGTAACCCGCTGCCATCTCAGGAAACTTAGTGTAGCTGGAACCCTTCAGGAAATGCGCCGGTGTTAGCGCCTCAAGGCTTTCAGCATTTTCTGAAATTGGACAGAGTGGACGGGAGTTAAGGATGGCAGAAATCTCATATGCAAGAGTTCTTAATTCATTGATGGCTAAGATGGATGCACCGACGACTCTGTAGAAGTGAAATTTAGCTGACTTCACAGCGGCCTCCCATAAACCACCGAAGTGCGGGGCACGCGGAGGGATGAACTTCCAATCGATCCCATCAGCTAAACAGACGGAAGATATTGATGCTGTGTGTTGCTCGCTCAAAAAGAGCTCTTTCAGCTCAACAAGCTCTCTCTTTGCACCGACAAAGTTTGTAGCATTGTCGCTCCAAATGGTACGCGGACTGCCTCTAAGGCTGATGAATCTCCTCAGTGCTGCGATGAAAGAATCCGTCGTGAGATCCTGGACCACTTCCAAATGAGCAGCCTTCGTGGAAAAACAGACAAATACGGCGATATAGCACTTGTGGGGTGCCTTGATTCTGGCCTCTGCCTTATGATAGAATGGCCCACAATAGTCCACTCCTGTGGTATGAAAAGCTGGATTAGGCTGCACTCTATTTGCTGGAAGGCTACCCATGACGTGCTCCCAAGTAACAGGCTTCATTTGGAAACATCGGACGCATTTGTTGATAACGCTGGCGACGAACTTGCGGCCTCCAATCGGCCAGTACCTTAGCCGTAATGCGGCAAGTAGCGCCTGCGATCCTCCATGCTAATATTTCTCATGATAATAAACGATGATCGCCTTGGTGACTGGATGATCCTTGGGCAACAGTATCGGATGCCTCGTATCGTAGTCCAAGTTTGCGTTCTGAAGCCTTCCACCCACGTGATAGAGACCGCAAGGTGAAAACTAACAAAAATAAAAATAATTTGACTGATTTTCTATCAAATTCAATGTGTAATGGAGGAAATAAGTTCCCCGGATTGTAAGATATACATTGTTGCCATATATGTATCTGCGAGTATACATAACAAACATTGCTGCCTGGGTTCGTCAACTACCAAAATCGTAAATTTTGATTGATGATATGTAGTTAAGAAGTGCCAGAAAACAAGTAACTTGAAACTAACTAATTTCTTTTTCTCCAGCCGGACTCATCCTGTGTCCTCCAAGATGCCACTCACTACCCCATTTCCGACAATCGATGTCATTCTGAACTTTCATCCGATCGCAACAGAGGACTTTAACGACTTCGTCTCTGGTCGTCGTATGCCGCACAGTTTTTCGATTCTCAGAAAAGAAAAAATCAGTAATACTTTTACTTTAATTTTATAGTGTGCTTTAAAATGATTGCACCCCTTTAACTAGTTTTATTTATAGGTATATATATAAATACCATATATATGCAATGTATGTTTTAACTATGCAGATTTCCTAACCGATATGCCAGTTTAAAACGAGGAAGAACGCTATAGTCGAGTACCTCGACTATCAGATACCCGTTACTCAGCTAAAGGGACCAAAGGGAAATGGAGATATGCAAGCAGAAAAGCGAGATTAAAATACGCCACCTACCGGCGGTAGACAGATTTAAGCGTTATGGGCGTAAAAGTGGGCGTGGCAAATTTTTTTTTTTGGGTCAATCGATAGGTATTGAGAACAATACATTTCAGTTAAAATTCTTATTCTAGCAACAAAACTGTGGGCGTCACAGGTTTGGGCGGTTTGTGGGTGTTAGAGTGGACCTGGCAAATTTTTTTTGGGTCAATCGATAGGTATTGATGAGAACAATACATTTCAGTTAAAATTGGTATTCTAGCATCAAAACTGTGGACGTCACAAGTTTGGGTCGTTTTTGCGCGTTAGAGTGGGCGTGGCAAACTTTTTTTTGGATCAATCGATAGGTATTGAGAACAATACATTTCAGTTAAAATGCGTTGTCTCTGCCGGCATAGCTGAGCAATCGTTACCCATATGCACGAATGCAATAGAATTAAAGATCATTCAAGTCGAAAGCCTCAGCAGCTATGGCTGTCATCCCTTCATGTAGCTTAATTTTTATAAGTAAGCCTACAGTGTACAAATAAATACATAAATAAGGAAGATCAAAACAAAACAAGTTAGGAGCGAGCGATCAAGTAGCATCTGCTCTAAAACAAAACAACAAAACGGAAAGTCTTTTTGATAAACAACATCTTAAGTCGATAGAAATTATATATCTACCAAATGGCGATGGATTCAACAAAATATAAACTTTAATAAATCAAAAGTGTATGACGTTAAATCCCAAAACAAAAGTGGATAAATTAAAATAGCTTTAAATTCACTAAATGGCGACCAATGACCAAAAATTAAATTTAAAAAAAAGAGAAGACTTGTGTGTGTGGCAGTCCGCCCCTTGCACCTCCGTGGGAAATTAAAATGCCCTGTGCCGCCAGCACAGAAGAAAAAGAAGACATGTGTGAGTGGCAGTCCGCCCCTTGCACCTCCGTGGGAAATTAAAATACCCTGTGCAACCAGCACCGGTCCCGTCCGGCTCACCAAGCCGGACTACGGAAAAGTAAGCCGACAGCGCTTCCAAGAGCGCACAACATAATAGCCTGTGCAGCCATCACCCAATATCAAGGAAGCATAAGTAAGTTCGTTAATGAACTACAATTTAGGTCTTCAAAAGTAAATAATAAGTTAGAGTTAAAATCGGAAAGATCAATTTATACAAATTTTTTAAGCAAAACAATTAAAGATTGTATTGAGAGAAAACTTTCCGATAGATTATATAATTCCCTATCCAAAATGGATATCTCAACACTTGCTTATTTAAAAAAAACAGCAATTATTTTAGGTCATTGGGATTCAGACCCTTTTGACAATTATAAACCCAAACGTCATGATAACCGAAGGAACTCGGAAAGTAACCTTTCGCATCAGAATCATTACTATCAAAAATATAATTCTCAGACACATAGTTACCCAAGATATAATTACAATAACAATCTAAACAACTCAACAAATCCTCAAGGTTCAACTAAAGAAATCAAATTCCCCCTAGAAACCAAGGAAATTATCATGAGTTTAGGAGAAACTTAGACCAAGGCAGGGCCCAAAATCCCCTAAATTTCCAAGCATCTACATCAAATAATTCCCCAAACGCACCCGTCAAAAGACAGAGAGAAAACGAAAGTGAACAGAATAGAATGGATGTAAATTTTCAGCAAACTGCCTCGGATGTAGAAAATATTGCCCATATGTAAGAGTGATGATTAAGGGAAAACTCCTTAGAGCAATGATAGATACCGGGTCATCTATCAATTTGATGACAGAAAATTTTGGAAACAATAAAGAACAAATAGAGAAATTAAAAGTATTTACAATAAGCGGATCAATGGAACTAAAAACCAGGAAGAACGCTATAGTCGAGTGCCTCGACTATCAGATACCCGTTACTCAGCTAATGGGACCAAAGGGAAATGCAGATATGCAAGCAGCAAAGCGAGATTAAAATGCGCCACCAACCGGCGGTTGACAGATTTAAGCGTTATGGGCGTTAGAGTGGGCGTGGCAAATTAATGATATATTCATTTCAGTTAAAATTTTTTATCTAGCATGAAAATTGTGGGCGCCACAGGCTTGGGCGGTTTGTGGGTTTTTTTGGGTCAATCGATAGGTTTTGATGAGAACAATACATTTCAGTTAAAATTTTTATTCTAGCATCAAAACTGTAGGAGCCACACTTTTGGGCGGTTTGTGGGCGTTAGAGTGGGCGTGGCACAATGCTGAATCAAACTTGCGCTGCGTAAGAAGCTCAGGAATGTGTACGCCAAGTCTCAATAGCCAAGCTCTTATAGTTTCCAAGATCTCAGCGTTCATCCGGACAGACAGAAAGACGGACAGACGGACATGGCTAGTTCGACTCGGCTAGTGATCCTGATCAAGAATATATATACTTTATAGGGTCGGAAACGCTTCCTTCTACATACTTCTACGAATCTAGTATACCGTTTTACTCTACGAGTAACGGGTATAATAATAAATTAACAATTTTATTTCAAATAAATGAAAAGTAACGCGATACTAAATACAGTACAGAAATAACTCCCAAAATGGGTTTAATTGACACCAAACCAGTGGACTCCACAGCTAATGTCATTAATAAAATCGAATCAAAAAATATTGATACCGATTTAACGAATATATTATTATCAATAATTGTTAGTAAAGTGAAAACAATTATTATAAAAATATGTTTCAAAATAAAAATAAAATACAAAATTTGTATATGTATGCAGTGACATACTAAAAAAAAAAGAATAAAAATTTTGAAAAAAAATGAAAATAATTGAAAACTTAAAATGAATACCACAGATGGCGTTAGAATTACTATAGCCAATCAACCAAATTTAAAAACAGAGCAGAGCTTATTCATTGCAGCGGCACGAAAAAAGCTAAAGTTCTGTCTACCGTAAGAAACTGTAAAGTATTCTCGGAAATAGACATACACCCAGTGTTAGGACACATAAATGTGCTAAAAATTATGCACAAATTATACAAAAAAAATGAATAAAATTTTAATATGGAATTTGATAGCCACAGCAATCGTGGCGTGCTTCATTGCCTTCTAACCACCCCACCCTTTGAACTGGGGTATTTTCCCACGAAATCGATTTAAAAATTTCTGTAAAGGGCGATACGTAACCGTTTCTTCTCCAATGCCGGGTCGTGGTCTCTTATTAATGGGTTTTGTCTCCGCGCACATCTTGCAATCCCTCACAAACCTACGGACTTGAGCCACCAATCCGGGACAATAAAATCGCTGCCTCAAGAAAATTAGAGTTTTTTCTATCCCTCCGTGAGCTTTTGTATGGGGCAAATGTGCTCGCTCGATCAACATCTGAGTCAACGAGCTCGGCACCCATAGCTTCCAGCTATGCCCTTCTAGCTCCGGATTGCCACAAGCCTGATTTCGTTAAAAAATGAAACCAGCACCATGAAATTCAACCACTTTTATATCCGGCAAATGCTTCTTGTTGGACTCCATGTCTTTTCGCAACTCCACGTAGTCATCCGTTTCGAACTCAGTAGTCCCAAATCCCAGTAACCAATCGTCATCCTGTTCAATGTCTTCAACCGTTTGCGACAGTGTATCCGCTACCACATTGTCCAAGCCTTTCCGATGTATAATTTAAAAATCAATCGCTTGCAACTTCAGCGACCATCTTGCCACTTACCACTAAGATCCTTAAGTGACTTGCTAACACAGCTGCGTATCACTCCTTCTCCGTCAATTGAGCTTCTGAGAAATGAAAGCTATCGGGCGATCGCCTTTATCACCTTCTTCTTGAAAGAGAACAGCCCCTACTCCATAATCCAAGGCATCGCATTAGAAGAAAAATCTCTCTCTCAGTCATGAGCTCTTCCCGCAGCTGCCTCATAGCTTCCTTGGGCTCCTTGGTCATCCCAAACTTTTTCCCTTTCTAAGTGTGTCTGTCAGTGGGGCTGCCATTTCTGCAAAGTTTTGGACCTGCGATACCAACCGGGAATCCTGGGAATCGACTAACTTCCTTGGCCTTCTGGAAATTGGCATACTTTTGATAGCCTCCACCTTGCCAGGATCAGTTTTCCGAATTCCTCCGCCAATAACAAAACCCAAATACCGCAGCTCCTTGAAGCGGAAGTGCGACTTCTTGAGTCCTATGCTCAAACCCGGTTTCTTCTGGCACTGAGAGACTTCCCTCACAGGGTTCAAGTGCTCTTCAAACCTTGGAGACACTATCAACAAGTCATCCAAATACAGGAACACCTTTTCCCTTAGCTTTTGCGGTATCACTTTGTCCATCAGTCGACAAACGCGCTGAGCGGCGTTGGTGAGGCCGAAAGGCACCACAACAAAGTGATACATAGGGTGTCCAGGCACGATAAAGGCTGTATGTCTCCGGCTGCTTTGCACAAAGCATGCTTAAGGTCGACGCTAGATAAAAATTTTGTCTTGTTTATCCTACTCAAAATTCCCTCTATGTTCTGCTGCGGATATTCATCCTTGACGTTCCTCTGGTTGAGCTTCCTAGAATCCAAACATAGGCGATTCTTTCCAGGCTTTCTTACTAATGTAATTGAATTATTCTTCGGGCTGTCGCTCTCTTCTATGACCCCTAAGCAGAGCATCTCATCGATTTCCTTGTAGATTAGCTGTTGGACTGCTGGAGAAACTGGATAGTGGCGATCTTTGTCGGGCGTGGTACCTGACCAGCTCTATGGCGTGCTTCATTTTCCCAGTTCGCCCCAGTCCATACTCCTCAAAAAACAGAAATGATTTCCGGACCACATCCAGTTGCTGTTGTTGCTATGCATTCAACTCATGCTGTTCTGGATCAGCCTTTTTCGGCTTCGATTTCAAAAACATCCTGTGCTACGTCGAAACTTTTCCAAAAGTCCACTCCTAGATACAATTCTTGTTTCCATGTAGGACACAGGAATAGATCCATGTTCACAGTGGTGTTTTTGAACGTGATAGGCACCGTGTTTCTTCCCAGAATATTCTCGGTAAATCCGCTTGCTGTTCGTACTTTTGCGTGGAATGGTCGCCAGATGTTCAACTTATTGACCAGCTCCCTACATCCTTTTCCCAGTACCCTCAGTGATGCTCCCAAGTCCAGCAATCCTCTCACCGTGCATCCCTCCACTTGGACTACCGCATATGTGTTGTCTTGGTCGAGGTACCGTAGGGACTCGGTCGTATCGCCTTCCATATTTCGGACCAAATGCCCTTTTCGCTTTCTTGCATTCCTCCAGCAACAGCTCCAAAATAAATACTCGAACTGGATATACCCATTGCTTGATTGGCTCAGCTAGATTCCTCTTTGTGGTTCTAATTATCCAGTCCTGATCTACCGTATTTTAAACTCTGGCCACCAATCGTCTTACTGCCGCAAAATAGTCCTCAAGTAACTCTCCGGGTTTCTTCTTCCTCTCGGCAATGTCCTGGTCGCTCCGTTTGTCGCTGAACGACGCTTCATGGACTGCCTCAGCTCTACCCAAGACTTAGGAGGACAATTGCGGGTTGTCCACCTGGTAACTCTGGCTGGCTAGCCCTGCAATGACCATACCTAAACGAGGGCTCCTGGATCGGCGCCTTGGGATCTGGCCTGGTTGCATTGTCCTAGTCCCAGATTGTTATTAGGACCCTGTGTTGGCACGAATCCTAGGTCTCTTGCGCAGTTTTGCCTCCCTTGTGGACGCATGTAGGACAACAACGTGGAATTCTGAGAGAGCTCCTCGCTGGATACCTCCTCGACTCTTTGTCCCTGCTTTTGCCTTGATCGTATCTGACCTGCCTCTACTTGCTCAGCTCCATGTAGCCCGTTCTTCTTGTTGCTCTCCGTTATCAGGTTGCCTTTTGAATATCTAAGTGGAGCACCTGAACCGGTTGACGACGTCGTTGAAGCTGCATTACGAAGGTCTTATTTCTTAATCAAGTCCGCGAAAGCATGCAGTGGTCCATTCGGACATTCATGAGGTGTGTCATATCAACCCTTATCTGTTCCTGGGAGGACTGGATCATACCTTGGAATTCCCAGCGTCTTTGGGATCGGAGTGCTTCGGCGTCCTCAAGACTGAAATGGTCTGGAATTGGATCTAGTTGGACATGTGAAAAGGTCCAACACAGAGTAGCGGTTGGGTCCATATTTAGACTTCTCGAAACGATTCCCTGTTGCTGTACCTTCAATCGCCCCCTTCCGACCCTGGTACCAATCCTTTAGCTCCTAGCTCTACCTGGTTCCCCTCAAAATTGTTTCCATCCGCCATGTGTCTGATGTTACTTTGTCAATTCGCGAGTATTACAAATTCTTTAATTGTTTGTAAAATATCGCTGCTGACTTCCCCCCCATTCGCTGATATGCTAATTTTAAACTATCTGACATAGCCGTCGGCTACTTTCTGTCTGTAAGAGCTCTCATGGGGGAAATGTGAACCGGGTAATGTTTAGTTCTGGTTTGTTCTGCTGAACGCAGACATTGCAATTTTAAGCGGATTCTTGTTCACATAGAGAATCGCAGAAGCGAAAAGCTGATCGGCAAAAAAGGAAAAAATGCAAAACAACGGAAAAATAAAGCCTATGCACACAGCCGTTCAAAAATCGCTGTGGCAACTTCCTGTTCACACGGAGAATCGCTGAATCAAACAGCTGATTGGAATAAACAAACTGAAACGTCATCGTAAATTCAAAAACATAAATTCAAAACATAATTTCAGCGATAGCAAGTGGAATGTTTTCTGCGGCAAATACTTTCTCCATTGCTGTTGAAAAATTGGCCAAGGAAGAGAGTTCAATTCAGGTAAGTGTTGTTCAAATGGAATCTGAGCTATTGAGATCTGCTGGGTAAAGTTATGCCCCTGGAATTTTAACAGGTTAGTTCAGCATGGGCCCTTGACCTAAATACCTTCCCGCGTACGTAAATTTGATATTATTGTGTTTTAAGCAACGATTTGGCCAGTTCTGGGAGATGAATGTGCCGGCAAACAGTGAAGAATTCTTCAACGAAAATTTTCGGCTGAGCAGAAATGCTTGTAATGCGTTGGTGCATTCGTTGCCTGATCTTGCGAAGAAGGACGCAAACTGGAGACTGGCCATTCTCTTAGACAAAAGGATAGCAGTCTTTCTGTTTACGATGGGCTCATCTGCTGAGTTCCGAATAGTTGGAGGGCTGTTTGGTGTTGCACTATCAAAAATTTGCGGAATACTGCATTCATTTTGCATTGAGGCATGGCGAAAATTGGCTCCAAAGTATCTTCCTGCAGCCTTCCTAACCCAGGAGAATGTCGAGGAGAACGTGGCAGGTTTCCATGCTCTTGGATTTCCTAAATGCTTTGCAGCCATATGTATATTTGTTCCTACACATGTATTTCTTATGGAGGAATATGTCGCTGCAGCGGAATTTGGTCGCTGAAGCGGAAAACAACTCTGTGTGAATAGGTCGTAGATACAATTTGAACGATAACATATGGAATGTTTTCAGGGCTAAATGATTATTTCATTGCTAATAAAGGAAGAGATGTCCATTTGAATAGGTATAATTTTCACAAGAGCCGGATGGACCCTTTTAAGTATTTATAACACCTTTTGCGCATACGGTACTTTGAATATTTCCATTTTTTTGGAGGTGGATGCGCCTTCAAATGGATTTTTCTCTAGATAAATAATGTACGTTTTTGGTGAAACAGGAAGAACGTAAGGTGGTCGTTGGTCATTTCCATTACAAATAGATTAGCACTTTTTAATTTCAAGATGACATCAATTGCTGAGTTCCGAGCAGTTGGAAGGCTCCTCGGCACGTGTAATTCTAAAGGAATAATAAGTCACAGAAACGGAAAACCCGTCTGTGTGAATAAAGTGTTAGCCGCTGCGCAAAGAACATGAAATTTGACCTTTGGCTGTGTTCGTGCAGAAGCGGTGTGCAATCCCTTATCTGTTCCTGGGAGGCCTGCATCATACCTTGAAATTCCCTGCTACTTTGGGATCGGTGTGCTTCGGCGTTCTCAAGACTGAATTCCTCTTGAATGGGATCTAGTTGGACATGTGAAAAGGTCCTACACGGAGTAGCGGTTGGGTCCATATTTAGACTCCTCGGAACGATTCCCCGTTGCTGTACGCTCAATCACCCCCTTCGTTCCCTGGTACCAGCTCCTAGCTCTGCCTGGTTCGCCTCAAAATTGTTTCCTCGCCAGAAAGATGAAAAACGCACACCCCTAACGAATTATTCTTGTACGCCAACGAGATATAGAGACCGCAAGGTGAAAGCTAGTAAAAATACAAATAATTTGAAGGATTTTCTATCAAAGTCAATGTGTAATGGAGCAAATAAGTTCCCCGGATGGTAAGAAATACATTGTTGCCATATATGTAAATTAACTTTAGTATTTTCCTATCGGTTCTGACGTGATCCCGCGCAGCAGTCTAGGGTTAAGGCTGGCCTACTAATCGCGGCCAGTGAGCTCGTGGACGCGGGGGGCACGGAGTAACAGCAGGGAACTGTGAGCGGCCGGGTGGCTGGCCGATGCACGTATGTGGGCGCGGGGGGTCCCTCGCTGTAGTCACAATATTGAAGGCCCGGCTGGCCGTTGGTAATCCAATGCATAGTCGTTGTATTAGTAGAGAGATACATTAACACGTAGGTGGGCGCGAGGTTGTTCCTCGCTATAGTTTCTTCTTAGACGGGCCGATTGGCCGTGGATCATCTGTTGCAGAATTATGAAGATTATTCTGGAAGGAAATGATCCTCCTTTTCTTGCTAGCCTAGAGACTCAGTCAAGATCA
Organism: Drosophila suzukii; assembly: GCF_043229965.1. Taxonomy (NCBI): domain Eukaryota; kingdom Metazoa; phylum Arthropoda; class Insecta; order Diptera; family Drosophilidae; genus Drosophila; species Drosophila suzukii. The sequence continues at coordinate 7,301,276 of NW_027255896.1, read as the reverse complement.
AATCAATACAAATTTAACGGCGGTTGCCGGAGTTATTTTGCAGAGAACTTCTGTTCGTTATTTAATGAATGCCAAAAGGGAACTGACTTAAAGCTAACAAGAAGAGAACTTCATAGCGGCCACGCAAATATGCTGTGTTTGCCGGCTTTGCACGAGCGTCCGGTGGCTCCAGGTGTTGTAGAGCAGATTTTAATTGCATTGGCTTCTCCGTTGCATTCAGCCACGACGTTATCCACTATCCTTAACATCATATTGTTATGCGCCACGGGGAATATTGTTATCTTTCTACATGCTAGTTTAACTTTGGGAAATTTTATTATAACAGACAATATATCTTTAATGGGGGTATCGGTGGGCTCCACCATCCAAACATTGTCCAAGTCTGCGTGATCTAATATATTCGGGCTGACTACGTTAATTTTGTCGAGTGCAATGCCGAGCTTTAAATTTTGCAACTCCATCATAATCATTCTATTACGAGATAGTAATGTTTCATATAGGTGACCTGTATCAATTTGGGAGCTCTTTGTTGTTTTTAGAATTTGATTGACTGTTTCCGTGAGTTTATTTATTTGGCCCTGGATTCTATTATTAATTTCTATCTGTCTGTTATTTGAGTCTATTACTATGTTTATGCTATGAATTTCATGCATTCTCCAAATCATGAAATTATAATAGCCCCTGTTTATACAACACAGACAAATTCATGAAATGATACTAGTAAAGCTGTCAAATTTTTTGAATCTTATATAGAGCTCTATAGAGTAGTAGGCTGTGAAGTAGGCTGTGCCTCAACATTTCGTGCATTGGGACTGAATTCATAGTCAACTTTCGTGTGTTATCGAATTCATGAAAAGGTGTTTATGCACACACGAATTTCCCCATTTCATGAATTGATTTCATGAAATAGGCATAGCATAAACACAGTATATAAGTTTCATTTCTGTAAACCTGATTTTTTTTGTGTCTCTGCATCTGGAGTTCCTGCTACTACTTTCAGAGCCGTACCTAAGCAGTCTAGGCTTCTAGCTAGGCTGTGGTGCACTGTCAACGATTCTAGTAGGTCCCTAAGGTGGGCGGTATCAGCACTCAAAAGTTTTTTCATATGCGACAGCGCCCATATTGTGTGTCTCTTCTATTACGCGCCTATACTCTGAAAGATTTACTGAATGTCTAACATAAGCGAACTCTTCCCACACTAGGATTTTACCGCAGATGAATTTGAACCTGTGGAATTGAGTTTTAGCTATTTTTTGTTCAATGAGAGGTATCCCACTACCAAAAGAAGTTGACTTTAAATATTAAAATTTTGCCAGTGTTAATGTTATTGAGAATGCCAAGTGCGGAAAAAATTAATAAAAAACAAGGAAGAACGCTATAGTCGAGTACCTCGACTATCAGATACCCGTTACTCAAAGGGAAATGGAGATATGCAAGCAGCAAAGCGAAATTAAAATGCGCCACCTACCGGCGGTAGACAGATTTAAGCGTTATGGGCGTTAGAGTGGGCGTGGCAAATTTATTTTTAGATCAATCGATAGGTATTGACGACACCAATACATTTCAGTTAAAATTTTTTATCTAGCATGCAAATTGTGGGCGTCACAGGTTTTCGCGGTTTGTGGGCGTTTAAGTGGGCGTGACAAACTTTTTTTTAGGTCAATCGATACGTATTGATGAGAACAATACATTTCAGCTAAAATTTTCTGTCTAGCATCAAAACTGTAGGAGTTACAGTTTTGGGCGGTTTGTGGGCGTTAGAGTGGGCGTGGCAGTCTACTGAAACAAACTTGCGCTGCGTAAGAAGCTCAGGAATCTGTACGCCAAATTTTAATAGCCTAGCTCTCATAGTTTCCGAGATCTCAGCGTTCATCCGGACAGACAGACGGACAGACGGTCACACGGACAGACGGACATGGCTAGATCGACTCGGCTAGTGATCCTGATCAAGAATATATATACTTTATGGGGTCGGAAACGCTTCCTTCTGCCTGTTACATACTTTCCGACGAATCTAGTATACCCTTTTACTCTACGAGTAACGGGTATAAATAGTCATTACCGACTGAAAAAATGATGCCAGTGGCAAAGGAACTTATAGCTAGAAAAAATATGTGCCAAGTGGCTTGTTAAAAGAAATATTGTTCCCTATCTAAGATTGTCTTTGTGGACCACCCTCCCTTTAATTAGGACTGTGGTCCCCAGGTCCGCTTCGACAGTTCTCTCCTCACACAAAGGAGTGAGTTTATTTCCGAGTCTTCGGTTGGATTTTCAAGAACTTTTTCACCGACTTCTAACGTTCTATTCTGTCGGGAATCGATTCCTCTGGTCCTGAGAGCGGTTTGCGCACTTTTAATTCTGTCTTGAACGTCTGTCTGCGGTTGGTCGCTTGCCAATTACTGAGTGAATTGACTTGATGTATTTTGTTACAGCTAATAGGACTTTTTCTACGGTGTCGGTTATTCCAATTTCGATTTTTAAGCTATGAACGATTTAAACACCATGAAGGGGCGGAGTATTTGCAATTAAGCAGGGTTGATATTGCGAGTTCAATGATGGTTCATTGTCGCAATAGACAACCATAGTCTTCAGGAAATAATTCATTAGCTGAAGCAAAGCTGGTTTAAGATCTTCAATGGTCCTCGAGTGGACATGCTGCACGACGGCGAATTTCGAGAATTTTTCAATGCAAGTGAGAAAATATTTCCTGTCTGTCGAGTAAATATCTATGTGAAGTATTTCTCCTATATGAGAGGGGACTGGCGTCTCGCCTAGCTCCCGTTTTTTCGGATTCCTGTCATATTTGGCTCCCGCGCATGTCTTACAGTTTGCGACAATTTCGCGGGCCAATTTTGCCATTTTTGGGAAATAGTACTCGGAGAGTACTTGCTAAACATTTTCCTGGTCCGATCTGTGGGCCCTTGTGTTCAGCTGTGAGAATTTTCCGCCACTCAGCGACTGCAAAAATGTCTGTTACTCGATGTTTATAGTGCCAAAATTTTGTGGCTGGAAACCGTCGAACTAGTTCGTCTTGTATCATGGCCAATGTGTGTAGGTCGCAATGGATGGCGTTTACACCTTTAGTAATGATAATGTCCGAAATGTCTTTAAGTAATGATTCTTTGCACGAGAAGCTAATTAAGCCTCTTGTTCCCAAACAGTATGAAACTGCGTTTCAATGGGGAGCGCGCCTCGTAAAGAACTAGTTGGTTCTGAAAGCAATTCAGCGGCTTGTCCGTGGAATTAATGGTGTGGGTCACGTGGTTACGTGGGCATATTAGTGCCCGACTCCTGACGTGGGTATATTATAGCCCGAGTCCTGACAGGGACTTGGGCGGAGGGAGAGGCGTCCGATGTTCAGGGCACCATTTTCCGCCATAAGCTACGTTGTATTCGGGTCGTGGGATCTTGGTAAGCCTCTCTCCTCTCCAACATAACGAGAATAAATATTTAAAGTGCCTGGAAAATAATATTAGTCAACAAGTTCGTCAGTCATCAGTCCACACTGCCCAACAAGCTTAGCTGTCGCTTGATCGCAATACGATCGGGCTGTGTTTTGGCCATATTCCCTCCCCTTCACAAATTCGTGTGCCAATGGATCGTCGCGGGCCGCGCAATACGATCCCCTATTGTCAAGGTTGTCCGTCGAAAGTTATGTCATTGTTCTTGACCTACTCCACCTCTCGCGTCAGCACACCCCCCTTAATAAAGCTCTAGCACTTGATGTTTTGATATTCTTTTACATTACAAATTTATTGGGTAATATTTATATCAGCGTGCGCCGTGGATGAGTAACATAATGTTGGCTAATTCATATGGAAATTAAATTAATTGACAATTACTTTTGTTAGCGGAAAGTATCGAAGTTACCACCTGTGAAGGTGCACACATCAGCAAAATGCTGACTATTCACGACTACAAACGTCGCTCAGAGCGCTCTTGCAGTTGTCATACAATTACAAGGCTAATACTCGCCGCTGAAAAACTAACATTTAATTATTATATATAACAAGGAAGAACGCTATAGTCGAGTACCTCGACTATCAGATGCCCGTTACTCAGCTAAATAGAGATGTGCAAGTAGCAAAGCGAGATTAAAATGCGCCACCTACCGGCGGTATACAAATTTAAGCGTTATGGGCGTTAGAGTGGGCGTGGCAAATTTTTGGACCAATCGATAAGTATTGACGAGACCAATACATTTCAGTAAAAATTGTTTATCTAGTAAAAAAATTGTGGGCGTCACAGGTTTTCGCGGCTTGTGGGCGTTAGAGTGGGTGTGGCATATTCGCGTAACAAACTTGCGCTGCGTGTAAGGCTACGAAATCTAAATCTGAAATCTCAATTCTCTATCTTTGATAGTTTCCGAGATATCCACGTTCATACTTACGATTTTTTGAAGTTTGTGGGCGGCTTATGGGCGTTAGGGTGGGTGTGGCAAACTTTTTTTTGGGTCAATCGATAGGTATTGATGAGAGCATTACATTTCAGTTAAAATTTTTATTCTAGCATTACAACTGTAGGAGCCACAGTTTTGGTCGTTTTGTGGGCGTTAGAGTGGGCGTGGCAGTCTACTGAAACAAACTTGCGCTGCGTAAGAAGCTAGCCTAGCTCCCATAGTTTCCGAGATCTCAGCGCTCATCCGGACAGACAGACGGACAGACGGACATGGCTAGATCGACTCGGCTAGTGATCCTGATCAAGAATATATATACTTTATGGGGTCGGAAACGCTTCCTTCTGCCTGTTACATACTTTCCGACGAATCTAGTATACCCTTTTACTCTACGAGTAACGGGTATAAAAATGTAAAATGTATAAAAAGGGGAATGTATATCTAAATGATTATATATGATTAATTATTATATATGTTGGAATATGACATTACTTCATATCGATAAGAATATCGTAAAAGCAAAAGTATTCTGCTCACTACTGGTAACACTAATATCGTTTTGGTTCCGATGAGCTGGTTCAGCTCTCACTTATTCCGCATAATTTTGAAGTGACAAGACGTGATCCAAGGAACTTAAAATATATATCTAAAACTATACATAAAGTGTATTTAACTTGGTTTTTGAGTTGGTGGGAAGTGTAGTATTGCGCCGAGCACATTATACATGCTGTGGGAGGACCACAGGACGAATACAAGAGACAACACGTGAAATCTGGATTCTGACGAAATAGTGTGACGCTTCCAGGAAATCACACACACACATAAATAAATTGTGTGTATTCTTATAATATATGAATATTATTATACGAATTCCTAAAAGATAAATTCTTGGTCTTAACTAATGGTATTAACATTGCCCAAAAATAAATTCTTACCTAAACGGGAGAGGACATTGACCGTTGGAACGGTAGAGATAATGATTGCCTTTTCGATCTTGTTACAGTGGGCAAATGGTGAAAAATCTAGACGGAAGGTCTCAATATATAATTCATATATATAATTCATTCACATTTATTGGTAGGGTTGCTTTTGATAACAAGTATAAAATTCTTACGTTAAATTGTGGATCATTGTCTATAGTCTTCGCTAAAGCTTCTGAGGTGATCATGGTGCACGGATATATATATATATGTATTTATAAGAAAGGAACCGTGTTCCGGCAAACTTACCCTCCTTTTAATCCTGGGCGATGGGATCTCGACTCTCTGGATCCTGGGCGTTGGAAGATGTTATAATTGGTTTATATATACATATACGTGCAATGTTGGATGACGGTTCACAAAAGCATAACACAAAAATTACGTTACGCAAAAAAGCAACACTATGGCTATATAGATATGTATGTATGTATGCATCGTATGGGAGTTCCACTACGGCACACGTCAGTTCCAATGCTCGGGCTGGGTCGGTGCAGCTCCGATTTCTTCTTCAACGTATGCACTTGGGGGTTCTGTTACACTTGCATTCAGAAGTGCATGCACTCGCAAATTGTTTGAAATTGTTTTTGGCGATTCACTTTTTGTTTATAATTTTGAATGCGATTTATTCGCCTTTTATTGTTTTTATCGTCTCTTTGCTTTTTCACTTCACTGCAACTGCTCTGCTTATGCTCCGATGTGGGTCACTATTTTCTCCAAGGCATGATGTTGGTCGCGGCATCTCTGAACAGAGCGCTTGTAGATCTTAACCACCTTAAGGATCACCAGAACCAGGAGTAGTCCAACGATGAGCTTCATGGTCTTGTTGACATCTTGGACCGGTAATCAGGTCGTTCTCCTGGGTGAAGTTGATCCTAGGGAAACGATCAAGACATCCTTCTGGACACCAGCCTTCTTCCAGTCGTGGTCTGTGTTGTTGGGAGTTGTACTTCTAGACCACTGTCAGGAAGATCAGAACAATTTCTGTCTGTCTTCTCTATTTGGCTGGGGTCTTTTATACCGGTCTAGAGCTTTCGCTAGCCCCCCATATTGGATGAATTAACTAGGTGCTCTCACCTAGGGGTACTGTTTCTCCATTTCCCCTATCTTAGGATGTCAACGGCCGACTGGTGCACTTTGCCACCTTACTGGAGTACGGTTACGAGCAGGTCGATCATGGTAGTTGTTCTGGCCACGCGACTCCCGTAAGTTGTCAAGTTGTATTTCTGTTTTGCCCTTATTAATCTGAGTGTGGTTAGTCATTAGTGGCGCCTACCCCCAACTTAAGACAGTTGTTTTGCCGGGGTTTATCTGTGTATGGGGGGAGGGCGTACGTAACAGGCTCGAAGTGATCGATGCGACTACGCATGGAATGACTTCGCAAAAGAAATCTTCGTACGGCCATTTCTGTAGATTTCCTTCTTTTCCTTTTTTTTTCTTAGGCGCCCATTTACGTGTGGCTTCGACCCACTACTTTAACCCAGACTCAGTAGAGATAGTCGGTCTTATTTATTATTGTACTTATTTATTGTGTTATTATTATATGGATTTTTTTATTAAAAATATTTATTGCTGAAAAAGAAAAAGCATTCCGGTCGCATTCCGGCATACATATTTATACCTTTAAATAAAAATATGGCTCATAATGATAATAAAATATGGTCAAGTGAGAATAATATAAATAAAAATGCTGAGTGTGCAGTAACCACGGTTTTTTGACCGGAGGCTACTCAGCTGTACTGTGAAAAATGAAAAGTTTTCACATTTCCCAAAAAAAGTAAAAGTAAAAGAATTTTTTTTTTGTGGTTTGGTTTTTTTTTAAATTTTTTTATTTAACATTTGGAATTAAATATAATGATTTAAAATACTACATTTCCACTATGGCTGCTATTTCTTGCCTCGCTTGGATCCCAAATTGAGGGCTTCATGCGCCTGCTCATTGTCCACGTTTCCCGTTGTATCCGGGCGATGCGTGTTTGGCTCCTTTGCAGTTGCTCCTGGACTCGGAGCAACTGATTCTGATCCTCCTCCTGATCTCGGCTCCGGTGCCGGATCTCTCGCTCGAGTTCTTCGGCGAGTTCTTCATTTCCTGTCTGGTATCTCTGTATCCAACACTGCTGGATATGGTCCTCGTTCAAGTGGATGCTACGGCAGAGCCCGTTCATCCACTCGACTAGGAGCGTCCCCGTATCTGACCTGTAGCCGACGAAGCCGGTGGGCAGCTCGGATGGCTTGGTTGTACATGTTAGAGAACTGCATCATGTCTGGTGACTGGTCGGTCCCTGGTTGTGGCTTTTATAGCAGAATCGGAGTAGTTCTGATGACTGTTCTACCCATTATGTGATGGGGGCTTCTATCAATTTGTACAATCCCGCAGTTCTAAGTTTGTCGCCTTCCGGACTTATCGGATTACGTTCAGAGATTCAGGCGACATACAGGTCCTTAGCATGGAATACTCCGACACTTTTTCCTACTGCATTTGCCCTTACGCTGGAGTACAACACAGCGAATTCGATTCGGGCCAAGCTTGGCATTATATCCGTCAGCTTTGTTACTCTGCTTGTAGTTTTTCCTATAGACAACTTGTGCTACGGAAAACTCTACGAGCTTGCTACGGGTGTTATATGCCTTTTCCGCGCGTTCATGAGTTCGGTTCAATCCTTAGGTCACCTTTTGTCGGATGAGTTCCATCTTCTCTGGGAGACTTATCTGTGGATCTCCTGCCTGTATTCCCCCAGTTTCCGTAAAATCGGATAGGCTGTTTCTTGGGTAACCATCCGCGTTCCGAACGTTGCGTAATATGGTTCCATGCCTATCGACTCGTGTTCCTAAGTCCATTCCTAAGTCTATTCGACTTAGTTGGGTATCCCAATTTCGCTGATCGGTGGCAATTGTCGCTCGCAAAATTTGGAGTACCGATCGGTTTACCCTCTCAGCCGCGTTCGCTTGCGGGGAGTAAAGTCCAGTCTTTACGTGTAGAATACCGAAGCGGGTCATTAGCTCGCCAAAAATTTGAGACACAAACTGCTTGCCGTTGTCCGAGTGTATGAACTCGGGAACCCCATATTGATGGAAAATTTTTGTCTCCAGGAATTTTATGACTTCTGCAGCTATTGCCTGTCTCATCGGCTGCAGCCAGACAAACTTGGAGAAATGGTCTAGGCATACAAAAATCACCGAGTTCCCAGCTTTGGTCCTCGGGTATGGTCCCATAAAGTCGATGAACAACCTTTGGCCAGCCCGCTCCGTAACCCGCTGTTCTCCCATGGGTGGTCGGTCATTTTTGTTGGCGGTCTTGGTGATCTTACAGACCTCGTATTCCTTCACTACTTTTTGGACATCTACAGCCATCCCTGGCCAAAAGTAAAACTGTCTTTATTTGGCTAGCGATTTGTGCAACCCCCATGCCCTGCGGTGTAACGAACTGATTTTGTGTGTCTGCTCGCTACGAGATTCGCGCGGCTAGCTCAGAAGATTGTGCGTTCGTCCCACCAAATTTATATGACGTGATTGCCCGTAGATCAGTGAGAAAACAAAGTGTTCAAATGGTAACAGTGGGATTTATTCTCGTGGTATTAGTACAACGGGTGTGTGGCTGGGCTGGCTTCGGTATCTCTTGGCTCTGGTTCCGCCGGCTGCTGGCGCTCCTCTTTCTCGCTCCTCGACGCGTTGACTCGTCCTCCTCTGGATCCTGGGTCTCGGGACGCTCGTAGTGGCCGCCTCTGCTTGCTTGCCGACGCGTTGCCTCGGGGTCGCTTGTTGCGCCTTAGACCCGCAGAGAGTTCGGCCTTGTGGGCTTAGGGAAGCGTCACCGTTCTCAGACTAGGGTGAACAAGCCTGGCTCTCCAGGCTGACGCCTTTCGAGGCAATACCTGTCCCTTGCTCTGTCCCGGACGGTCCCGCTAGGTTCTTGCTCAGTTCGCGCTGACAGTCAAGGCTGCCGCCCGGAGACTGTCTAGCGGTTCACTTCGCTTTACGCCTAGCGCAGACGAACGTTCCACCCGGCTTCACCCTAATGCGTGACGTCCGCGACGCTCCTGCGCTCCCCAATGAGCTCCGCGCGGCGATGGTAACGTGGCCTATGTAGGGCCTCCAAGCACCGTTATTTCCCTTTTGCGCACGGCCCGCTGGATCTCTCCACTCTGGGTCCAAAGTCCGTGCCTCCTGGATGACCCACTTCTCCTTCACGTACCGCTTTCAATCGATGCTCCGCCCACTGCTGCAGTCCCGCTGATTCCCGGGCCGCTTGTGGCACGCCTGTGTGCCGCTCCACTGCCGAGATGTGGCACTTCCTCTCCCGGTCCAAAGTTCACGGGAGAGTCCAAAGTCCGGTGGAGTTCCGTTATCCCCTTTTGCATACGGCACTCTTGCTCTGCCCGCGAAGTCTCCATTCTCTCTCGATCTCCATCCTTGGTCTCCAATCTCTCTCGCTCTCCTTCATTGGTCTCCAAACTCTCTCGCTCTCCACCCTTGGTCTCCAAACTCTCTCGTTCTCCTCGCCGCGCCGTTACTACGCGAATTCGCCGCGTATCTGGTAAGCGGCCGGCCATCTGCTGCTGCTTCTATTTGTGGGGAGTTATTCAACTCCTCACAGCGGTTATGGCATGATGTGCTCTCCAGACTAAATCGGGTCGCAGCTCGGCGGGAACCACGAGCTTCCATGCTCGGGTTTCATCCACGGCGTCGTTTAGGCAGAATCCCATCCGTTTATATACATAGCCTTCTGATGTTTGAAGGTCTGGGCTTTTACCTAAATTTTCGTCCACTGGAACGCTGTCGAATCGAGGTTGATGTGTATGTCCAGTTCTTTCGCACCAGCCTTCTGTAGCTCGTCCATATGAACTCGTTAGAGAGCATCTGGGACTACATTTAGCGACTTGGTTTGCTGAGGATAGCGGCATAGCATTCCAACTCGGTAATGCTGTAATTCCGCTGTGCTTTGTTCAATTTGGCTGACATATAGGCAATGGGATGTTCTCCGCCCTCGTCATCGGTTTGGAACAAAACTCCCCCCACTCCAGTGGTCGAGGCATCACATTGGATAGTAAATGGTTTTTTAAAATCTGGGGTGACGAATACAGGTGCTGTTGCCATGCTGGTTTTTAAAAGTTCAAACGCCTTGAATGCCTTTTCTGACAATTCAAATTTCTTTATGCGGTCTTTCTTCAAACAGTCGTGAAGCGGTGCCGCTGTCTGGGCGTAGTTTTGGATGAACCTTCTATACCAGCCTGTCATTCCCAGGAACCTCCGCAACTGTTTGGCGGAACTAGTATAAGGAAATTCCTGGATCGATTGTACTTTCGCATCATCCGTTCGGATGCATCCTCCCCCAACTACATATCCCAAATATCTTGCCTGGCTGTAGCAAAACTTGCTCTTGTCTACATTTATAGTTAGCTCTGCCCGCTGTAAGCAGGCACTGACCTGTCTCAACATATCAATGTGGACTTCAAATGTAGGTGAACAGACCAGTAAGTCATCCAGATACACAAATACATTTTCGCGCAGCGCCGCTGGTATAAGATATCCATTAGTCGGCACATTCGCTGCGCGGCATTGCACAAGCCGAACGGCATGACTGTAAACTGATACAGTGGCCTGCCGGGCACTGTAAACTCAGTTTTCTCTCTGTTTTTGGTTTCGAGAGGTATTTGCCAAAAGGCGTCTTTTAAATCAATTGCGGAAATGTAATACGTTTCCTGTAGTCGATTCAACAGACCCTCGATATACGCATCTTTGATCGTCCGGGAAATTACTTTACGCGCATCGACGCAAAGTCGGTTTTTCAGCCCTTTTTGCACCAGTGTTACCGGTGAACTCCAGCTACTATTGCTCTCTTCGATCACGCCTAGACCTAACATGCGATCTAGTTCGGCATACACCAGCTTCTGTTTAGCTGGAGATATCGGGTAATGTCGCTGCTTGATTGGTAGGTCCTCGTTGGTCACTTCAATTATATGTTGCTATGTTGCAGGTCTTTCCTAATCCTTTTTCTAGACATGAAGGGTAAGTGTCTATCACTTGCTGCAGATTACAATGTTGTTCTGGGGTAAGCTGATGTGGGGTATAGGCGGTCTCGGGCTTGAGCGTATTGTTCATGTCTAGGTCTCCGGTCATAAGGTCGAAATCCGGCGTTGTTTCAACGGCGGCAACCTCGCGTCTACCTTTACCGAGGAATGTGAGGCCGAACGTATCCCAGAAATTAATTCCTAAATGAAATCGTTGTGTCAGACCTGGCACTATCAAAAACTCTAGGTCCTTGGTTTCTCCTTCCCATTCCACAGGTAACGTTATGGCTCCGGTTACTTGGGTTTCACCACCGCTGGCTGTGCGTACACATTCTTCACTTAGCTTCCTTATCGGCCTCGTCCGGTTTTTTAACAAAGCGTGCGCTCCTCTGCCAATACAGTTCGCACTTGCGCCTGTGCCCAGTAATGCGAGTATCGCTTCTCGACCTTCGTTTTGGCAAAGAAACGGTTGTCATTTTGCACGATCACCACCGTATCCATCACCTGTTGCTTGAGTCGGCGATAGTCTGCTCGGGCATCATATAATTTTAGTATTTTCCGTGTTCTTCGTGTCTCGCTGTCTGCATCTTCCGAGCCTGTAAAGATACGTTCACGAGCAAGTTCGTACTCCCTGTCTCGTTGTTCTAGGCTCTTATGGGGAGAGATTTGGTTGAGCTTCGGTGTTTTTACCGGAAAGGGTTGGTCCTGGTCCGCCCGGCTATCCCGCTCTTGCCTGACGGACTCCGCGCAAAAGCCGCTGGGTTAGCATCTGCATCCGTCCCGACTTTCTCGCAGAACCTGCACGTGGCATCGTGGAATTTGATCGGGCAGGATTCTTCCTTCGCAGGATGCTTCCTGTAGAAATCTGCTTCTTTTCCACACTTATAACACACCAGCGCGTGTAGTGGTCCTCGGCATCCTTGTCCATCCTCATAACGCCCTCGTGTGTCTTTCCGCTGCAGGTTAAATTCTTCCACCGTGACCGCGTCCGGTAAGTCCTCCAATGTCTGGAATTCCTCTATTTCGTTGACCGCCGCTCGGCGCATGTTTCTTCCTGTGTTTCTCAACCAGCGATCAACTCGGAGACCCTCTCTTTTGAGCTCCGCTAATGAGGTTATTGGGGATGTTAACAGCAATCCCCCCATCTGTGAGTTCATATTGTCCTTCAAGAGCTCAACGAATTCATCTTCAGCGATTTTGTGCTTGAGCTTGAAATGCAAGTTATGCATGTCCGAGACATAATCGCTAAAGGTTTCGTGCGGCCCTTACTTGCGTTCCATTAATTCCTTGACTTTCATAAGGTCACTTCCGGAAGTGGAAAATGCCCGTCTCATTTCCTGTGTCAATGAGTAGCAGTCAAAATCATAATCTTCTGCCTTATCCTCCATTAACTGCCAATACTATTTCGTGGCTGCACCTGCCAACAGAAGATGGAATTCACGAAAAACTTGTTGACGGCTGAGGTCATACAATTCTTGCAGTCGGTCCACGCGGAACAGGAAACTTTCAACTGTCATGCCGCGACCACTTCCATCGAACTTTAGGTTCCATCTGTCTAATCTGACATCTTTTGGTCTCGGTCCCTGAAATGATGAGTTCCGATCGATCTCTGGATGCAGTTGGTGACTCGACTCTCTCTCGCTTGTTCGGGATTGCCTGTGTGACTGGGTGTTCTTAACCGGTGCATCTGGCTATTGAGCATGTCCTGCGTGACCGGTTCCAGAGGCGGAGTCTCTTGATATCTCAAGCTGTCTGTTGGATTCAGAACTGTTCGGGGCGGCGATTAATACATGCACTAAAATTTGTCTTCACTCTATTTCGATTGGTATAAAAGCTTTACGTGATTCTTTTCAAAATTTCCGGTCAGCGACGTAAACGCTGAATAAGTCGACAATAAAAATGTTTATAAACTGGGGGGTGCTTCCCTCTGCTTCTCAAGTTTCTCTTCGGTGAAGAACCGTCCCATATTTAAGCCCCAAACAAAAAACAAAATAAATTTCCCCAACTAGGGGTGTTAGCCGCTTCTACACAACGGGGTTCCGCTAAACTAACATGCCCTTACTTTCCCTTTCTATTCAGCTCAAATGCTCCAAACGGAAATTGGCTGTGTTTAGATAAGGGATCTGTCCAAAAACCCCCTCCCGCCAGTCGTCGGAAAACAAGTTATTTGACCGATCATTCTCAAGCTCCACAACCGTCTCCTATTTCTCTGGACTCGAACCAAGCAAACGACCTGACCATCTAGCCTAATACGTTGTGGGGCGTCGGCCAGAGAAACTAAAAATCGTGCACCGCCCAAATATGTCAAGGGAAACCGCAAAGACTCGAACCAAGCAAACGACCGGACAAATGCCTAGTACGTTGTGGGGCGTCGGCTTTGCGTTTTCTGTCAGTTGCCCCATCCCCATTCTGTCCTGGATCGACAAACGAACAGTAGATCCGCACCGCAACTGCTAAATGCGTTACCGTGATGCTTGCGCTCCTGCTCTTTCTGGACCCGAACCTATCAAACGACCTGACAAATGCGTAGTACGTCGTGGGGCGTCGGCCAGAAAGCACCTATAAATTGTATCTACGTTAATTTCAACAAATAGTCGGTCGGCACTTAGCTATAGGTATGGTATTATAAAAAGGATAACTCATAGTTCTTGGTTACAGGAAATTTCGGTAAATTTGTCCATGAACAAAACAGGGAATTTCTCATGTTAAAAATCATTTCAAAGTCAGGCCTCTATTCTGCGACAAAGTTCTGATTGAGTGGCCTCTCGACACGGACAGTCACAGAAGTTGGGGACTTTAAAGTTACTAATTTAAAGACAAAATAGGTATGCGCATATTTAAAATTATTTAAGCTCCCTATTCTATCAAACAGTCAAACTACTCATGGCAAATAAAGATGAAAGCTATGCCATCCCTAGGTACATCCACTCCGATACCGCAGGTACCGAGACTGTGGACCCTGGTAAAACTCCTTAAGGAATATGAAATTTCCTTTCGTTGGGCGCCAATTCTGATACGTGGGCGTATTAGTGCCCGAGTCGTGACAGGGACTTGGGCCGAGAGAGAGGCGTCCCTTTGCTGGCATAAGCTACGTAGTATTCGGGTCGTGGAATCTGGTAAGCCTCTCTCCTCTCCAACATAACGAGAATAAATATTAAAAGTGCCTGGAAAATAATATTAGTCATCAAGTTCGTCAGTCATCAGTTCACACTGCCCAAGAAGCTTAGATGTCGCTTGATCGCAATACGATCGGGCTGTGTTTTGGCCATATTCCCTCCCCTTCACACATTTGTGTGCCAATGGATCGTCGCGGGCCGCGCAATACGATCCCCTATTGTCAAGGTTGTCCGTCGAAAGTTATGTCATTGTTCTTGACCTACTCCACTTCTCGCGTCAGCACACCCCCTTTGTTAGAGTTCTAGCACACCATGGTTTCGAATTCTTTTTCACATTATAAATTTATTAAATAATATTTATGTCGGCGTGTGCCGGGACTAATTTAATTGACAATTATTGTATTAGCGGAGAATATCGACTTTACCACCTGTGAAGGTGCACACATCAGCAAAATGCTGACTATTCACGACTACAAACGCTCAGAGGGCTCTTGCAATTGTACATACAAGTACAAGGCTGATACTCGCCGCTGAAAAATTAACACTTAATTTTTATGTACAAAAAAGGTAGAAAAAGGTATAAAAAAGAAAAGTATATCTAAAAGATTATATATATGAAACAATTATTATATATGGATATTATATATTATTACATGAATTCCTAACAGATTAAATCTTTGTCTTAACTGGGAAAGTATTAATATTGCCCAAAAATAAATTTTTATCTAGACGGGAGAGGACAATGACCGTTGGAACGGTAGAGATAATAATAGCCTTTTCGGTCTTATTACACTGGGAAAGTGGTGAAAAATCTAGACGGAAGGTCTCAATATATAAGTACTCCAATTCATTCACTGTTATTGGTAGGGTCGCTTTTGATAATAAGTATAGAATTCTTACGTTAAATTGTGGATCAGTGTCCACTGTTTTTGCTAAAGCTTCTGAGGTAATCATGGTGCACGGATATATATATATGCATTTATATAAGAAAGGAACCGTGTTCCGACGAACTTGCCCTACTTTTAATCCTGGGCGATGAGATCTCGACGGGAGAGATCAGGGGGAGATCAGAACAATTTCTGTCTGACTTCTCTATTTGGCTGGGGTCTTTTATACCGGACTAGAGCTTTCGCTAGCTCCCCCATATTGGATGAGTTAACTGGGTGTTCCCACCTAGGGGTACTGTTTCTCTGTTTCCCCTATTTTAGGAGTCAACGGCCGACTGGTGCACTTTGCCACCTTACTGAAGTACGGTTACGAGCAGGCCGATCGTGGTCGTTGTTCTGGCCATGCGACACCCATGAGCTGTCGAATTGTTTTTGCTGTTTTGCCCTTATCGATCGGAGTGTGGTTAGACATTAGGGCCCCTACCCTCAACTTAAGACAGTTGTTAATCTTTGTATTGGGAGGGCGTACGTAACAGTCTCGAAGTGATCGATGTGGCTACGCATGGAATGACTTCGCAAAAGAAATCTTCGTACGGCCACTCTTCTATTTATTCATCTTCTCCTTTTTTTTTCTCTTAGGCGCCCATTTACGTGTGGCTTCGACCCACTACTTTAACCCAGTCTCAGATGAGCTAGTCGGGCTTATTACTTTATTATTTATTTATTTATTGTGTTATTGTTACTATTTTTTTTTTTATTAAAGATATTTATTGCTGAAAACGAAAAAGAGCTTTCCGGCCTCGCACGGAAACATACATACATATATATTTATACCTTCAAACAAAAGATATATAATATAGCACAAATGAAAACTAATATATAAAGAAAATGCAGAAGTGAGTAAAAGCTAAAAAGTTGAGAATAAAATTGCTGAGTGTGCCCTAACCACGGTTTTTTCGACCGGGGGCTACTCAGCTGAAAAATGAAAAGTTTTCCCATTTCCCGAAGAAAAAAATATTAAAAGTATAAGAATTGTTTTTTGTTCTGTTTTGGTTTCTTTTTTTTTTATTGAATTTCTTTTTTTTTGTTTTGTTTCTTTACTATATATTTATTTTAGTACTAGACATAGTTCTTAACTTAAGGTTTTCTTATTATATCTTCCCGCGCTAGGACTCCCAGGTGCGGACTTCTTCTTGCCAATTTTCTGGCGAGGCGGTTCATGCGCAGCCCCACCCTCTGTTGACTCTCCTGAATCCTGAATATCTGTCTTTGAGTCCTTATAAGTTGCTCCTGGACTTGAAGCAACTGACTACGGTCGTTCTTCTGGTTTGGGATCCTTTGCCCGATCTCCTACTCTATTGTCTCTCGTTCTTGTGGCACCGAAAGGAGTTGTATCCAGCGCTGCTGGATACACTCCTCACCGATGTTGATGCTGTGGCAGAGCCCGTTCATCCATTCCGTAAGGAATGTTAGACACGAGGCCCTGCTCTCGTACTCCTTTCGAAGCCTCCTAAGCTGATGAGCAGCTTTGATAGCTTGTTCATACGTGCTGAAGGTGTTCATAATGTCTGGTTAATTTTCTGTCCGCGGCTGTGGCTTTTATAGTGGAATCAGGGTAGTTCTGATTACGTGTTCACCTCATCAGGTGATCGGGACCTTCTATCAACTCGTGCAATCCCACAGTTCTAAGTTTGTCGCCTTCTGGAGTCGTCGGATTACGTTCAGAGGTTCAGGCGACATACAGGTCTTTTGCATGAAATACTCCGACACTTTTTCCTACTGCATTGCCCAGCTCATATAGCGCTTTGCCCTTACGCTGGAGTACAACACAGCGAATTCGATTCGGGCCAAGCTTGGCATTTGTTACTCTGCCTGTAGTTTTTCCTATAGACAACTTGTCCCACGGAAAACTCTACTAGCTTGCTACGGGTGTTATATGCTTTTAATCCTTGGGTCACTTTTTGTCGGATGAGTTCCATCTCGTTCGGGAGACTTATCTGTGGATCTCCTGCCTGCACTCCCCCAGCTTTCGTAGAATCGGATAGGCTGTTCCATGGGTAACCATCCGCGTTCTGAACATGGCGTAATATGGTTCCATGCCTATCGACTCGTGTAGGCCATTCCTAAGGGCACACTCTATACGACTTAGTTGGGTATCCGAATTTCGCTGATCGGTGGCAATTTTCGCTCGCAAAATTTGGAGTACCGATCGGTTTACGCTCTCAGCCGCGTTCGCTTGCGGGGAGAAAACTCCAGTCCTTACGTGTCGAATACCGTAGCGGGTCATTAGCTCGCCAAAAATTTGAGACACAAAATGCTTGCCGTTATCCGAGTGTATGAACTCGGGGACCCCATATTGATGGAAAATTTTGGTCTCCAGGAATTTTATGACTTCTGCAGCTACTGCATGTCTCATCGCCTGCAGCCAGACAAACTTAGAGAAATGGTCTAGGCATACAAAAATCACCGAATTTCCCGCTTTGGTCCTCGGGTATGGTCCCATAAAGTCGATGAACAACCTTTGGCCAGCCCGATCCGTAATCCGTTGTTCTCCCATGGGTGGTCGGTCATTTTAGTGGGCGGTCTTGGTGATCTTACAGACCTCGCATTCCTTCACTACTTTTGGACATCTACAGCTTCTCTGGCCATTAGTAGTGATTTGTGCAACTCCCTATGCCCTGCGGTTATTCTTCTTGGACGTTGATGCACTATGGTCAGTACAAACAAGTGGCCCTTACGACACCAAGCAATGCTTGTTACGCGCGGAGCCCTAAACCGATTTGGGCAAGTAAACGAAATCGCGGACATGGAAAAAGACGACATAACAATAGACAGTTTAAAATACATGCTCACATAGAATGGCTAGTAATATAGAAATTTACAAATTATTAGAAGATAGAAAATACATAAGTTTATCATAATTAGTTGCATTAGGGCTATCAAACAGTAAGACGTGACACAGTGCATTATAGTCGTCACAAAGAACCCGAAAAGGATCATGAAGGGCATAATTGGATCTACAAATTGGCAGGGACAACGGACGAAAACGACGAACTGGTTTACAGGGTACATTCCAGTTGAGGGAACTAAGAAGGAAGGGAGAGTCAACATCACCATTAATTAATTTATGCAAAAACATAACTCCATGACACTTTCTACGATGGTTCAGGGTTGGTAAGTTCAGCAGGCGCAACCTCGCATGATAAGAGGGCAATCGACTTCCTGTGTCCCAGCTTAAACCTCTAAAAGCAAATAAAAGGAATTGTTTTTGAACGGACTCTAACATATTTTGGTAACAGCTAATTTGAGGTGACCATATACACGAGCAATATTCCATTGAGGGACGAACAAGAGAAACATACAAAAGCTTTGTTGTGTATGGATCATCAAACTCCCTTGACCAGCGCTTCATAAACGCCAGGAGACTTCTGGCTTTGTTAGTTATAGTAGATATATGGTCTTTAAAACTAAGTTTATGATCAAATAGAACGCCAAGATCCTGAACAGAAAAAATACGTTCAAGGGCGTTATTACCGATACAATAAGAATACAGAGATGGACTACATCGATAAAAGGTCATAAAGTTACATTTAGAATAGTTCAAATTCAACATGTAAATCATGCACCACGTATACAAACAATCAAGATCTAATTGAAGGTCATTATATGACATCATCTGCATACATTAAAACAGTTGACGATTTTATAACATAAGGTAGATCATTAATCATTAAGCCAAAAAGTAAAGGTCCCAGGTGGCTACCCTGTGGCACTCCAGAAGTAACCATAATTATTTTGGAAATTTTATTATTAAAACAGACCATTTGAGTTCTATTAGAAAGGTAGGAAAGTATCCACTCTAGTAGGTTGGGTGGAAAACCTAAAAGGGACAATTTATAAATAAGAATCATATGGTTCACTGAATCAAAAGCTTTAGAGAAATCGGTATAAATCACATCAGTTTGATGCTGTGTCAGAAAACCTCTAGTGATTAAAGACGTAAATTCAATTAGGTTTGTATAAGTAGAGCGACATCTAGTGAAGCCATGCTGGCAAGGTGAAATAATAGACCTGCAATGATGCTGCAACTGACAGGTAATAATTTTTTCAAAAAGTTTAGGAATAGAACTGAGTTTAGCAATACCGCGATAGTTTGAGATATCGGACTTGTTCCCTTTTTTAAACAATGGGATAATAAAGGATTCCTTCCATATGGATGGAAATCTACATTGACTTAGGGACAGATTAAATATCAATGTTAAGGGAAGAGCAAGATAAGATGAACAATTCCTAAGTATACAACTTGGTATTCTATCAGGACCCGGTAAAAATGAGAGCTTGAGAGTATTAAGACACTGAAGAACATCAGGTACATCAATCACTGGTTTGAAGATAGATTTCAAATGAGGTAGCGGGTATGGATAATCTTTGATAATGACATTATTGCATTTCGTATAAGTGGATTGACAAAAGTCTGCGAATAAGTTGCAAATATCATTATCATCAGGTGCTACCTTATTATTGAGAAAGAGAGAGGGAGGGAAGCAGCTAGATTTTCGTTTAGAATTGACGAAAGAAAAGAAAAGCTTAGGATTGCTTTTGAAATCCCGCTTACAACGAGACAGGTAATTTTTGTAACAATCAGTATTGTACTGGACAAATTCCACCTTAGCTGAGCTATTTTTGGTGAAGTCTGTCTGTAAGCCGGATATTTTGAAACCTTTAAATAGTCTTGTTTTTTTATTCTTCAGATAAGATAGTTGACGGGTAAACCATGGAGAGCTGTAAGAATTCTTCATGGAGGAAAGAGGGACATGTTCTTCAAATAGACGGTAAAGGATCTCATAAAAATGCCTAATTGCATCATCAACAGGAAGGTCAACTAGAAAGGACCAGCTTACTGTCGATTCCACTAGTCTGCCGTAATCAGTCCTCTTAAAACACAAACTAGGCTGTACCTTTATTGCATTCCTAGGATTATTAAAAAATCCGTTAATACAGAGCTGAAGGGTAGGATGATAAAAATCTTCAGGTAAAGATAGTGGCGAAATACGACTGACTTCAGCATCGCTACTATCAAAAACAAAGATTAAGTCAAGAAGACGACCAATGTGATTGGGAATCCTGTTAACTTGCTGCAAAGATAGTTCAACAAGACCATCAATAAAATCATTTTTTTATGGCATGATGTGCTCTCCAGAGTAAATCGGGTCGCAACTCGGCGGGAACCCAGATCTTCCATGCTCGGGTTTCATCCACGGCGTCGTTTAGGCAGAATCCCATCTGTTTATATACATAGCCCACTGATGTTTGAAGGTCTGGACTTTTGCCTAATTTTACGTCCACCGCCTGCACTAGGTTGACATAATCCGATGGCTGGAACGCTGTCGAATGGAGGTTGATGTGTATGTCCAGTTCTTCCGCACCAGCCTTCTGTAGCTCGTCCATATGAACTCGTGAGAGAGCATCTTGGACTACATTTAGTGACCCTTTCCTGTGTTCTATGGTGAAGTCAAAATCTTGTAGCTTCAGACTCCATCTCGCAAGTCTGCCTGACAAGACTTTCTGACCCATCAGCCATTTTAGACTAGCGTGGTCAGTGATCACTTTGAATGGCATCCCATCTACGTAGGCACGGAATTTGGTAATGCTGAGCATAGCGGCATAGCATTCCAACTCGGTTATGCTGTAAATTAGCTGTGCTTTGATTAATTTGGCTGACATATAGACAATTGGATGTTCTCCGCCCTCGTCATCGGTTTGGAAAAAACTCACCCCACTCCAGTGGTCGAGGCATTACATTGGATGGTAACTGGTTTTTTAAAATCTGGGGTGACGAGTACAGGTGCTTTCGCTTGCTGGTTTTGAAAAGTTCAAACGCCTTGACCGCCTCTTCTGACAATTCAAATTGTTTTATGCGGTCTTTCTTGAAACAGTCGTGAATCGGTGCCGGCGTAGTTTTGGCGTAGTCTGGGCGTAGTTTTGGATGAACCTCCTGTACCAGCCAGGCATCCCAAGTGAGAAGGGTAGCTATTGAGTGATGTAGATTTCATTTAGGAAAGTTGTGTTGGATATATTAATACATATAGAAATTATAATTAAAAGTGTTCTGCACTCGTTCTGCTCTGTAGTCTATCTCTGTCTCGACTACTTTACATTTTCAGAGTCTGGTAACTTTACTAAAAGGGACTTATTCTACACTAATATTGAAAGGTTTGGTATATACTATATAAGGCGCTGTTCAGAGTCAGCCTCTCCGGACAAATCTCTGCGTCCTCGCAGGATTCATGGGGTTGATCATCTTCAAAATCGTCATCTTCACCGGGCTCCTCCGGTGGAAGCTCAAACCAGCGTTTCATCTTGTCGGACGAATACACCGACTTGTAGTGTCTCTGCTTTCGTTGTGCGTGAGGAATATCTTCTACAAGATATCTGTCGTTCGGCAGGACTTTGTTGATTGTAAAAGGACCTTTGTAGCGCGGCTCCAATTTGCGTGATGTGCCCGTGCTGATCGGCTCATTTTCGACCAACAAAAGGTCTTCAAGGCTTTAAACAGTTGGCTTAGCATGCTTGGCATCGTAGCGTTTCTTGGCAGCAGCTCGGTGATCGTTGACAGTTGCCGCAGCATCTGCTCTAAGTTGATCCGATTCCGCATCGGTTAGCATCTTTTGGTCTTGGCTTTGAATGATGTTCTTCAGGATATCTCGCGGTTCATACCCGTACAGGCGCTGAAAGGGTGAGCATTTAGTAGTACTATTTATCATGGTGTTAATGCTCCACTGGATTGATCGTATATTGTCATTCCAACGCTTATCGATGTCATTGGAAATGATTGACAAAATGATTCGATTTTTCCGCTCTGCGTGACCATTGGCTCTGGGTTTCCTTACAGCATTTAAAATGTGCTTTACATTGTTTGACTTGCAGTACTTTTCGAAATCTTTTGATGCGAATGCCGTACCACGATCTGTTACTATTCGATCTGGCATTCCCAGGTAGCTGGTTACATCTTGCAGGACATCCAGGACGTGTTTAGTGGCTGTACTTTTCACCGCTCGTACAATGGCGAAATTGGTGAATGCATCGACTATTACCAGAATATGCTCGTTTCCTTTGGAACTCTTTGGAAATGGCCCCAGGTAGTCCATATGTATCGTGGAAAAGGGAATCGGCTTGATGTCATCGTAGTGGTACTGACCTTCATGACTTCCACCTGGTGGTTTATAAAACGCAAAACCCACACAGGATTTGATATAGCTTTTGACATAGTTTTGCACTCGGGGAAATCAAAATAAGTTTAGAATCCGTGCCATAGTCTTATCCGTGCTCATATGTCCGGCCTTATCGAGACATTCATGTAAAATGTGGAACCTCAACTGCTTTGGCACAACCCATAACAAATTATTTCCATGTTTTCGAAACAAGCGATCTTGCTCGATCACATACTCGTCGTTCTCAGAGTTCTTTTTCAATTTCATGTCTGCGGCAATTTTTGGTATTTTTTCGTCCTGTAGCTGTATAGAAAATAGCCAATTCTCTTCGTCAATTATGGTTTTTGCTATTTTCAAACTTGCGGTATCCATCTCTCGAGCATCTTCGAACGGAGCCCGACTGAGTGCGTCTACGTGGTTCATCTGTGTTCCTGCTCGATAAACGATGTCTATGTCAAATTCTTGAATACGTAACCACCATCTTGCAATCCGGGGTATCAGTTCTCGTTTCTCCATCGACGTCTTAAGGCATTGCAGTCGGTGATAATCTTTATCTTCTTGCCATAAATGTAATATTTGAATCGTTCAACGATTCCACGACGGCTAGAGCCCCAAGTTCGTAGCTGTGATAATTTTTCTCCGGTTTGGAAGTAGCTCGGCTATAATAAGCGATTGGTTTCAGCTGATCCTCCTCACGTTGTAGCAAAACTCCGGCTAAACCAACGCCGCTGGCATCCGTATGTAGTTCATGCTCTGCGTCTAAACGATAACTGGTGACAACTGGATTTGATATTAAGCATTTTTTTAATTCGTCGAAGGCTTCTTCTTGTGGCGCTTTCCAAGAAAACGGCTGATCCTTGCCCAATAGGATTCTCAATGGCGCTGAAATTATGGCATATCCAGCAAACTTTCTCACTTCGGTAACATTGGCTGGATTCGGGAACATTCTGATGGCGTTCGTCTTAATTTCTCCAGGACTGATTCCCTCTGCGTGTATCTGGTGACCAAGAAATGTGATTGACTGCTTATATAACTCACATTTGTCCAGGTTTAACGTTAATCCACACTCCTTTAAATCTTTCTGGATCCTCTCAACCTTTTCGTACATCTCATCAAATGTTTGACTGCCAATAAGGATGTCGTCCATGTAGTGCATCGTGTCGCCTTTCTGCACTCTCCTTTGTAACTCTGCCATGAGTCGATTGAAAACCGCAGGTGCGTTTTTCAATCCGAACGAAAGTTGCTTGAATTCGTGTAGTCCATCTGTGGTGATGAATGCAGTAGACTTTCGGCTCTTTGGGGCTATCTCTATCTGATAGTATCCACTGTTGAGGTCAAGGGATGAGAAGTACTTAAATCTTTTCGCCTGCTGCAGACGTTCTTCGGCACTGGAAAATGCTCCTTATTGATCAGCTCGGCGGTAATCGACGCACATTCGATCGCTACCATTCGGCTTCTTGATGAGCACCACCGTGCTGGCGTACTCTGATGTTGACAACGTGATGATGTTGTGCTTTAGCAGCTCGTCGACCATTCTGCTCACGATTTTCTTCTATGGCTCGGATACTCGGTATGGGGCTTGTGCTACTACCTGATTGCTTTCGACGGTGATATCTGCTTTGACCACGCCTGTCTTCCCTATGCCTTCCAATCCTTCCATCGGCGAACTTCTCCAGTAAGCTGCGCATTTGCTTACTTTCTTTGTCGTTCTCAAAATTTTCCAGCAGCTTTGCAATATTGGTGCTTACACGGGTTGTCGGCTGATGGACTGATCGCTTGATTTTAGAATCGCCTGACTCAAAGTTGAGCTCGAGATAAGCGGAGATGATGACGTCCTGTCCCAACAGAAAGTCCTCCTGCAATAGATCGTTGTCTGCTACATACACTTTCACTGTAATCGACTTCCCATCGATTTCTATATCCACAGTCATCGCTTCTGTTTTTTTTTGTGTTAGTGGTGGTTTAAAGCATCGAAAAACAACTCGGAGCTGAGCTAGCTTGCCGAAGTCTGGGACTCTAACCCAGTAAAAACTCCACCCCCTCCCCGCTTCCCCGGCGGTACTGCCGTTAGGTATTACTTCGCCGGGGGGGAATGCCCTTAGGGCTCTCTAGGATTTTATCCTGTTGGAATTTCGCAGTCTTTCTGCGATGCGCAGTTTTTTGAGTACTGTTGTGGCCATGTTGCATACAGCAGACCAATTTACTTCTGATTCAAGCATAATGTCCACCAGGTCCTCCCAACCCTTATGCTCAGATCTCTTCGTTCATTTTCGAATCTCGGACAGACAAAAAACACGTGTTCTGCGTCTTCATTATCCGACTCGCAGAGTGGGCAGTGCGGATAACGTTCATTCTTAAACCTATTCAGGTAATATTTAAAGCATCCATGTCCCGTCAACAGTTGCGTTAAGTAAAAGTCCATATGTCCATGCTTCCGTCCCAGCCATCTCTGCAGTTCTGGGATAAGCTTATACGTCCATCGTCCTTTGCTACTATTTACCCAACTCTCTTGCCACTTAACAATGGTGAGTTCTCTGCACCTTTTCCGTAAAGATTCTGCAGTTGCGACCCCTGTGCTACCTGCGCGGATGTTAGCTGATTCCACTGCCAGCAGATCAATCGGTATGCCTCCCGATATTACCAGCGTCGCGACTTGGGATACCGTGCGGAACGCTCAGCATACCCGCAGGGCACACAATCTCTGCACGGAGTCGCCGTCTTGCATATAACTTCCATTTTTTGTGGCTCGAGCCCATATGGGAGCAGCGTACATCAGCGTCGATGTGAAAGCACTAACCAGTAATCTACGTCCTGGTTGCCATGGTTCCCGAGTGTTCGCCATAATTCGCGAAATCGCGGCCGCGGTCCTACTTGCCTTGCCACTAGCGTACGCTAGAAGTTCTTTGAAAGAATGCCGGTGGTCGATCATGACGCCCAAGTATTTAAGGCTTGGACGCGATGTAATTGTGGCTTCTTCAATTTTGATAGTAGCCGCCTCCACTTTCTGCCTGCTACTTATCAGGACTGCTTCAGTCTTGTGCGCTGCCAAGGCGAGTCCCTTGGAGTCGACCCATGCGCTTGCTCGTTTCCCCGCTTCGTTGCAGATTCTTTCCGCATCTGGGAGTTTCTTTGCCGTAACTACTATGGCCACGTCATCCGCGAAAGCAATGAGTCGTGCCCCTTCGGGCCTCGTGATCCTAAGGATCCCATCGTACATGACATTCCATAACAAAGGGCCTAGGACTGATCCGTGGGGAACTCCCCCGGTGACCCTGTGGGTCGATTGCCCAGAATCAGTTTCGTACACGAGCAGGCGGCCTTCGAAGTAGCTCACTATTACTCTCTGTATATACACTGGTACATTTATGTTGCTCAGTGCATTTAGTGTGTGGTGCCAGCTAGCGGAGTTGAAAGCGTTTTTTACATCCAACGTTGCCGCTATGCAGTACTGCTTAGTGCCGTACAATCACCTTTTCCCCTCAATGGCTTTATCTGCGATTTCTCACAGCTTACCGACGGCGTCGATAGTGGATAGCCCCTTTCGAAAACCAAACTGCATCTCTGAGAGGCCGTTGGTTTCGACAAGGGCACCTTCTAGCCGGGAGTGGATCATTCTTTCGAGAATTTTACCCACCGTGTCCAGCATGCAGAGTGGCCTATACGAAGAAGGCTCCTCCGCGGTATGAGTCGTCCAGTATTGTCTTCAGTACCTGGAGGACTTCTTCGGCACTTGTTAGCTTTATGCTCGCCCTGTTCACGATCAGTGAGGTTCGCGCCATACCCTCTTGCTCTAGGAATAGTGTTCCCACTATCCTTTTTAGGCTGACTGGGCATGTCGGTGATGGCCGACTAAATACCCGCAGCCGTTGGAGTCTATTTCTTCGCATATATTGTTAAAGCACCTGCGTTTGCTCTCTTTTATAGTTTTTTCCAGGGCTCGTCTTTTTTCCCTGAAATATATTTGAAGTGCCTCAAATTCCGACCTTCCTCTTGAGCGTTGGTATGCGCGCCTTGCCCTGTGGCAGTCTTTCCTGGCTTCCGCAATGGATTGGTTCCACCAGTATGCAGGTCTTCTTCTTGATGGGGTTTTCCCCCTTCTCTGCATAGATGCATCACAGGCTACCTTGGTGTGTTCTGCGATGTGGTTTGCCCTTTCTTTAGCTGAGCCGCTTGTGGAGAGGTCCTCGAACAACATCTGTACCATCTCCACGTCTAGCGTTTCTATTTTGTACCCACGGTCTTAGGAACTGTTGGTGGGCCATTTCTAGAATTTATCGTGCAGATTATTGCTGCATGGTCACTACCCATGTAGGTGTCACTAACCTCCCAGCTGAAGCCCGAGGCCAATCCAGCGTTCACAAATGTGAGGTCAATGATAGAACTGGTGCCGGCTCTTGAAAAGTCTGTTTTGTTCCAGAGTTCAGCAGCACTAGGTCAAGTGCGGCGAAGCTCTCAAGGAGCGCTTTTCCCCTCGCGTTGGTTCGGGGGGAGCCCCACTCCGTAGCCCAGGCATTAAAGTCCCCGGCAATTACGGCGGGACGATTTTCCCGGGCGTCTTCTGCAATATCTTCGCGCGCAGATATTGCCTGGGGAAGGCTAAGGCTTGGCGGCAGGTAACAACTATAGAAAGCTATACCATTCACATGGGCCCTAGCGAAGCAATTTCCGCATTTTTTCTTGCTAATCTGTCGCCTTTTTTGCTATTATTTGTTACCCATTCTCCGAAATTTTTATTCCTGTATTGCTCGCTTATGAGTGTCATGTCTACGTTTTTCTCGATGACATTTTGCTCCATTTTGCAGTCTCTGGCTTGGTGCTCCGTTGCGCCACAGTTGTAGCAGCATTTTGAGCGGTCCTCCTGGACCCTGCAATTTCCTGCTATATGGTTAAACTCCATACATTTAAAACACCTTTTAGGTGTTAGCTTTGGGCGGACTCTACACCAGGTCCATCCCAGCCTAATTTTGCCCTTCTCCAAGAGTCGTCTCCCTATGTCGGGCATAACTCTTAGTGTGGCGGTTTGGGTGCTTCCGTATGCCACCCTTAGACTTACCACCGCGGATTCTGGCAGTTCCACATCGAACTGTGATTGAACCGCACATAAGATGTGTGTTTTGTATCATCATCATTGTCTCAGTCAGCGCTCTGACGTCAACATTGTTGCCCAGGACAGCCTTCATTGTGGTCTGAAGCTCTACGGTTTTACCGTCCGAGACTTTGTTTAGAATGACCAGGAATTCCCCCTTAGCTGTACGCCTAACGGCCTGTACTGATTGTCCAAGCTCCTTAAGCTGCGGTTCAGCCCTAACCTTTTTAAGGATGTCGGCATAGGACCCTCCAGCGGAGGCTGCGATGACTATCGCGTCGTTCCGTGGCGGTCGCACCTTGGGCTTCCTAACCTTCTGCTTCACCTGTGTCCACTCCTCTGGCTTCTTCCCAGGTTTTTGGGGCTTGCTGGTGCTCACTGTCCCAGCATGTTTCCCTTTATTTACACCTTGACTGGCATCACTTGCCGGTGCCTTATGCATCGCCTTTTTCGCTGGTACCGCTAACGTCATCCCAGTTTCTTGACCCCTGGGTCGCTTGCTGGTACCGCTCGCGAGCACTTCTGCGCAGGATTTTTTCGCTATCTCCTTAGCTTTTTCCTGTTCTTCGACTATGCATTGCACAGCCGACAGAACTTCCCCTAGAGATGGTCAATTTCGTCGAATATATCCCTCATGGGGTTTGTAATGGAACGCTTTCCTTCCATTAGCTTCTTCAGCTCCCTGTCCTTCGATCCCAGGCCAGTCAGCTGTTTCAGCATATCCCCCGCTCCTCATCAGCAGCTTTGGGCTGCTTTTTTCTCCTCCTGCGGGGGTGCCAGGCTGCCTGCCACTGCACTCCACCTTTTTTTTTCTGGCGATCTCGCCATTACACTGCTTTTTTTAAACGGGTCAGCTCCCGTGTTGGCCCAGTCAGGTAGACTGGACAAAGGCGTGTGGAAACCGTCGGCAATAGCCGGCGCCGCCAGCCCTTTGTTTGCCGGCGTGCCTCCACTGTTGGTCGGCCCAACCCCTAGGCTAGCGCCAGGGTGTTGTGCCCCCGATCCCCTGCCCGCCATTTCCCCGACTGGGGAGTTCAATGGTACTGCAGGAAGCTTGGATCTTTACCCGCAGTATCCTGCTGTTCTTCGATCGGAGTTTAAAATTTTTGTAATTATCTAATTTTTAAAAGAGCCGCCCAAAATTCCCTACGTGCTACGGCACGCACTTATGTGCTTGGCCTGCACCCTGTCCGAAGCTTGCTGCTATAGCACCCGCAGCCCCTTTCGCACACTACGATCAGCTTGTCGCGCAAGCGCTTTCTACCACTGATTTAATTTTTGCGAAAATAGAAAGCGCGAGTGCAAAAATTTGGCAACTGCCAAATGCCTCCCCTCCCTCACCTATAGATTTCCAAGCTGCTCCTGGATGTCGTCCACGGCCTCCCGTCCATAAGCTGATGTCCAGGTGCGTGTCCCAAGTGCTCCACGCCGGATGGCCGGCTGCACTTCTGGCTTTATGCTGAAAACTTTGAGGAATGAACGCAGCGATTTTAGAACGCGTCCGCACTCTCTGCTTTCACACACTGTCCCAGTCATCGCTTCTGTGAGAATACATGAACGTCCGCAAATGCCTCTATTCTTCATAGAGCACTTGAGGCGCTTGGCGTTAATTTGCTCGGCATCTGATTGTCGGATGAGACTGGCTTGACTATTTGAGTAGATGAAGGCGTTGTAATCGTGCGAGTGTACGCAGATTTTCCTCGTGAAAAATTTGTCCTGATTTGCGGCTCCTAAACGCATGACATTCGTGGCTTGGCAACTTCCATTTGGCTCGTGGAACTTGTTGCATTTAGTACAGCGCGACTTTTTCTTCTCCTTTGGACACGAATTAGAAAAGTGTCCCCTTTCTCCGCAGTTGTAACATATTACGGATTCCTTTGACCTTGGTGGTTTAACATCGCTGTCTGGCTTCTGCTTAAAGTTGCTGGCTTTCGGTGAATACTCTTTCTTGCTCGTACTTGGCCGACCTCGATTAACGATATACGATTCGGCTGCATCCCGAAGGTGTTTCGTTGTGGCGAAATGAATTGCTGCAATACTGTTTTGCAATTCGCTGCCTCGCTGAGCTTGTAGCGCACCCCAAGGGCTGACATCCTGAAACAGTACTCCTATACCGTCTCCTTTGATCACCTGGTTGCATTGGCCATGTTGAAATGCACTTCTGCTTCGTCTGGAATTGCTCCGAAGCCGTCCAGTATAGCTTCGGCGAAGTTTTTCCACGAAGTGTGTAGAATGGGTGATGAATCTAGCCTTTAGTTCCTTCACCTCGTTTTGCAATTGTGAAATTGCTGCTGACTGTGCTGGCATCGTTTCTTCTTTCTGCATGTTGATCCCCACTCCTGCTGGCAGTTCTACGTCCTCCGATTGTTCAACCTCTATTAGTCTTTGAACCAATTCGGCTGTTGTGCCTGAAACTGACACGTTTCTAGATCTTAGCAGGAATCTTAACACGTCGCCTTTAAGTTCTGCTATCCTCGGCATTTTAATGTTGTTTTAGCCCCTAGGTTGGCAGTTCTCTTTGCGAGCGAGACAACTATATGTACCTCACAAAGTTCTGCATCTGCTTTCTCCCTTGACCAATACACACAAGCTCCATATATGCATGTATGTGCTCCGGCTTCTAGAGAATTCTATCTTGCATCGACTTGTGGAATTCACCAATACTCACAACCGCTTTGTGTGTATATGCTCTGGCTTCTCTTGAGACTTCTGCTGCTCTTGAGACTTCTCGGACCACAGGCTCACTAAGAATCCTGATCTTACTGATATGCTTGACTCTTGGTTCACTAAGATTCCCGATCTGTTTTGCTTGAATCCGCCTGCCACGTAGAACTGGAACACATCCGTAAAGCCTAGTACTCAGATCGCTGAAAGCCGCGAGCTAGCCATGGAGTGAGCGAGAGGCAAATACGTGGCTAACGCTTTTCGTCGGGTCCGTTTTTCAGCACGGTACTCAGATGAGCTAAGGAAATACCAGAAAAAATACCGGATTTCGCGAGTGAATTTTCGGTGAACGACGTTAGCCGCGGCCCAAAGAATAAGAAATTTAATCTTTGGCGGTGTTCGTGCATAGGCGATGTGGAAACAAAAAATTAAAAATGGAAGGGAAGCCCCAAAATCGACTGCAGGAGGTCAGTGCAGATGAAATAGGACGCCTAATCCAAGCTGTTGCCCTTTATTGTGGGATTTCACCGACAAGAAGCAATTCCACAAAAGGGTCAAGTTCGCAGAATAGTTGAAGTGCTGGATGAGATCCACTAAAGAATGCCAGTGGGAAGGAAAATGCCGAGTGGGACTTCGATCTCTACATGGACATCCTACCGGGCGCGTCCTCGCAAAGAAAGTAAGATCTGGTCAAAGGAAGTTGGTTGCGTTGTACTAATAGAAGTATCTTTTTAGCAGAACCACCAGTAATACGATAAAATACACTGCCAGGATGCTGGGCGACTTGCTTGGGACTCGCAGCTGGACTGCGGTAGCGCGGAAAAGAATGCGAAGCATCCGTGGGACGAGAAGGAAGCTTTAAACTACTAATTTACATAAATAAAAACATTCGTTGAACGTTCCATTTATTATACCCGTTACTCGTAGAGTAAAAGGGTATACTAGATTCGTCGGAAAGTATGTAACAGGCAGAAGGAAGCGTTTCCGACCCCATAAACTATATATATTCTTGATCAGGATCACTAGCCGAGTCGATCTAGTCATGTCCATCTGTCCGTCTGTCCGTATGAACGCTGAGATCTCGGAAACTGTGAGAGTTACAATACTGGGATTAGGCACGCAGATTCCTGAGATTCCTACGCAGCGCAAGTTTGGTTCAGTAGAGTGCCACGCCCACTCTAACGCCCACAAACCGCCCAAAACTGTGGCTCCTACAGTTTTGATGCTAGAATAAAAATTTTAACTGAAATGTAATATTTGTAATATCGATTGACCCAAAAAAAGTTTGCCACGCTTACTTTAACGCCCACAAGCCGCGGAAACCTGTGACGCCCACAATTTTCATGCTAGATAAAAAATTGTAACTGAAATGTATTGGTCTCGTCAATACCAATCGATTGATTTGCCACGCCCACTCTAACGCCCATAATGCTTAAATCTGTATACCGCCGGTAGGTGGCGCATTTTAATCTCGCTTTGCTGCTTGCATATCTCCATTTAGCTGAGTAACGGGTATTTGATAGTCGAGGTACTCGACTATAGCGTTCTTCCTTGTTTTTATTCTAATTTCTTAGTGTACCAGCAGACTCCTCCTTTTTGAATTTCTCCAATTGATTTGTTTTCCGTTTGGCAACAAACCCAACTGCTTGACAGTAAGACCAAAGAATAAGATTTTTCGATTAGTGAAACTCTTAGCCGATCTGAGTACTAGGCTTAATTTGCAATTTTAGCTGTCACATAGACCTTGGAACACATCCCATTGCAAACTTTCCACGCCGACAATTCTTACTGCTGTTCTTAGAGTTCTTGGCACAACTTCTCCGCTTCACACATATCCAACCACACTGATCCCACTTCTGAACTGAGAAGGGTAGCTATTGAGTGGTGTAGGTTTTATTTAGAATAGTTGTGTTGGATATATTAATACATATAGAATTTATAATTAAAAGAGTTCCGCACACGTTCTGCTCTAGAGTCTATCTCTGTCTCGACTACTTTAAATTTTCAGAGTGTGGTAACATTACTAAAAGGGACTTTTTCTACACTAATATTGAAAGGTTTGGTATTTACTATATTAGGCGGTGTTCACACCAGGAACCTCCGCATCTGTTTGGCGGAGCTGGGCTGGGGAAATTCCTGGGTCGATTGTATTTTTGCCTCGTCTGTTTGGATGCATCCTCCCCCAACTACATATCCTAAATATCTTGCATGGCTGTAGCCAAATTTGCTCTTGTCTACATTTATCGTTAGCTCTGCCCACTGTAAGCAGGTACTGACCTGGCTCAATATATCAATGTGAGCTTCGAATGTAGGTGAGCAGACCAGTAAGTCATCCATATACACAGATACATTTTCGAGTAGCGCCGCTGTTATAACTTTATCCATTAGTCGGCACATTCGCTGCGCGGCATTGCACAAGCTGAATGGCATGTCTGTAAACGGATACAGTGGCCTGCCAGGCACTGTAAACGCGGTTTTCTCTCTACTTTTGGTTTCGAGAGGTATTTGCCAAAAGGCGTCTTTTAAGTCAATTGCGGAAATGTAATACGTTTCCTGTAGTCGACTCAACAGACCCTCGATATGTGGTAGTGGATACGCATCTTTGATCATCCGGGAATTGACTTTACGTGCGTCGAGGCATAGGCGATTTTTCGGCCCTTTTTGCACCAAGGCTAACGGTTCTAAACAAGAGGGATATGTGTCTATCACTTGCTGCAGCTTAGAGTGTTCTTCAGGAGTAAGCTGATGTGGGGTATTGGCGGTCTCGGGCTTGAGCGTATTGTTCATGTCTAGGTCTCCGGTCATAAGGTCAAACTCCGGTGTTGTTTCAACAGCGGCAACCTCGCGTCCACCTTTACCGAGGAAGGTGAGGCCGAATGTATCCGGCGATAGTCTGCTCGGCATCATATAATTTTAGTATTTTCCGTTTTGTTCGTGTCTTGCTATCTGCATCTTCCGAGCCAGTGAAGATACGTTCGCGAGCGAGTCCGTACTCCCTCTCTCGTTGCTCTAGGCTCTTATGAGGGGACATTTGTTTGGGCTTTGGTGTTTTTACCGGAAAGGGTTGGTCCTGGTCCGCCCGGCTATCCCGGTCTTGCCTGACGGACTCCGCGCAAAAGCCGCTGGGTTAGCATCTGCCTCCGTCCCGATTTTCTCGCAGAACCTGCACGTGGCATCGTAGAATTTGATCGGGCTGGATTCGTCCTTCGAAGGATGCTTCCTGTAGAAATCTGCTCCTTTTCCACACTTATAACACAACAGCACGTGTAATGGGCCTCGGCATCCGTGTCCATCCTCATAAGGCCCTCGTGTGTCTTTCCGCTGCCGGTTAAATTCTTCTGGAATTCTGTCTGTCTGGAATTCCTCTATTTCGTTGACCGCTGCTCGGCTGCGCAGGTTTCTTCCAGTATTTCTCAACCAGCGATCTACTCGGAGACCCTCTCTTTTGAGCTCCGCTTGGTTATTGGGGATGTTAACAGCAATCCTCCCATCTGAGAGTTCATGTTGTCTTTCAAAAGCTCGACAAATTCATCTTCATTAATTTTATGCTTGAACTTGAAATGCATGTTATTCATGTCCGAGACATAATCGCTAAAGGTTTCGTGTGGCCCTTGCTTGCGTTCCATTAATTCCTTGACTTTCATAAGGTCACTTCCGGTAGTGGAAAATGCCCGTCTCATTTCCTGGGTCAATGAGTAGTAGTCAAAGTCGTAACCTTCTACCTTGTCCTCCACTAACTGCCAATACCATTTCGTGGGTGCACCTTCCAACAGAAGATGGAATTCACGAAAGACTTGTTGGCGGCTGAGGTCATACAATACTTGAAATCGGTCCACGTGGAACAGTAAACTTTCAACTGTCATGCCGCGACCACTTCCATCGAACTTTAGGTTCCACCTGTCTAATCTGACGTCTTTTGGTCTTGGTCCCCGAAATGATGAGTTCCGATCGATCTCTGGATTCAGTTGGTGACTTGTTTCCCTCTCGTTTGTTCTGGATTGCCTGTGTGACGGAGTATCAACCCGCCTGGGTGTTCTTAGCCGGTGCATCTGACTATTGAGAATGTCCTGCGTTACCGGTTCCAGAGGCGGAGTCTCTTGATATCTCAAGAAACTGTCAGTGGGATTCAGACCAGCTCGGGGTGGCGAAGGCAGTCAATACTGTTCGGGTCTCCTGGATGTTGGAAACTGCAATTCTGCTATTTGTGTTTTCAGAGCTTCTATCTGGGCGCTCATACCACGCTGCATTTCGTTGCTCTGCCTCAAGAGCTCCATCAATCTTTGTTCCCTCCGCTCGGCATGCCTTTGAAATTGGCGAAGCATACTTGATCTTCCCTTCGACGGTCCTAGGGATAGATTCTCCCCACCGGCGGCTCCTTCCATTGCAGTATATTAGTCCAGATTGTTTTCCTCAGACAGGGTATCATCTACCTGTCCTAGCTGATTCTGTGCGAGCTCCCACGGCTCTCTTTCAGGTGAATATCCTAGCCTTGGCGCGCTTGCACTACGGGGTTGGCGATTGTCTCTGCGCGTTGTTGCTCCGGTCACTCTTCCGGTGCTGGGTTGGAATAAGACCTTCTTCTTGGCCCCCTTCATTTATATGATTGGGCCTTCTTTAAAGGCCTCCGTTTTCTTTTATAAATTGTCACGTTGTGCTGATTAATACACCCACTAAAATTTGTCTTCACTTCTTTTTCGTTTGGTATAAAAGATTCACGTGATTCTTTTCAAAACACCCGGTCAACGACGGAAACGCTGAATAAGTTGACAATAAAAATGTTTATAAACTGGGGGTGCTTCCCTCTGCTTCTCAAGTTTCCCTCGATCAAGAACCGTCCGATATTTAAGTCAGAAAAACAAAACAAAACAAATATCCCTAACTAGGGGTGTTAGCCGCTTCTACACAACTGGGTTCCGCTAAACTAACATGCCCTTACTTTCCCCTTCCATTCAGCTCAAATGTTTCAAACAAAAAGTGGCTGTGTTTAGATAAGGGATCTTTCAAAAAAAACCCCTCCCGCCAGTCGTCGGAAAACAAGTTGTTTGACCGATCATTCGGGCGTCGACCAGAGAAACTAAAAATCGTCTACCGCCCAAATATGTCAAGGAAAACAGCAAAGACTCGAACCAATCAAGCGACCGGGCAATTGCACAGTACGTCGTGGGGCGTCGGTTTTGCGTTTCCTGTCAGATCCCCCACCTCTTATTCTGTCCTGGATCGGCAAACAAACAGTAGACCCGCACCGCAATTGCTAAGTGCCTTACCGTAATGCTTGCGCTCCTGCTCTTTCTGGACTCGAACCTACAAAACGACCTGACAAATGCCTAGTACGTCGTGTGGCGTCGGCCAGAAAGCACCTATAGATTGTAATTACGTTAATTTCAACAAATAGTCGTTCAGCACGTAGTTTCATTGTATTATAATAAGGAAATCTCCTAGTTCTTGTTTTAAGAAAATTTCGGTAAATTTGTACATGAACAAAACAGGGAATTCCTACGATTGTGAGACAAAAAATTAAAGCATTTTAAAGTCAAGTCACTATTCTGAGACAAAGTTCTGATTGAGAGGCCTCTCAACACTGACAGTCACAGAAGTTGGGGACTTTAAAGTTACCACTTTAAAGACAAAATAGATAAGTATGCGCATATTTAAAATTATTTAAGCCCCCTATAAAACAGTAAAATTACTTATGGCAAATAACGATGAAAGTTATGCCATCCCTAGGTATATCCACTCCGATATCGCAGGTACCGAGGTCGTGGACCCTGGTAAAGTTCCTTAAGGAACGCCCTGCGTTGGGCGCCAATTCTGTAACGTAGGCATATTAGTGCCCGAGTCCTGACAGGGACTTGGGCGGAGGGAGAGGCGTCCGATGTTCAGGGCACCATTTTCCGGCATAATCTACGTTGTATTCGGGTCGTGGGATCTTGGTAAGCTTCTCTCCTCTCGAACATAACGAGAATAAATATTTAAAGTGCCTGGAAAATAATATTAGTCAACAAGTTCGTCAGTCATCCACACTGCCCAACAAGCTTAGC
Organism: Drosophila suzukii; assembly: GCF_043229965.1. Taxonomy (NCBI): domain Eukaryota; kingdom Metazoa; phylum Arthropoda; class Insecta; order Diptera; family Drosophilidae; genus Drosophila; species Drosophila suzukii. Next base: position 7,264,893 of record NW_027255896.1, on the reverse strand, counting down.
TGTCGCTTGATCGCAATACGATCGGGCTGTGTTTTGGCCATATTCCCTCCCCTTCACAAATTCGTGTGCCAATGGATCGTCGCGGGCCGCGCAATACGATCCCCTATTGTCAAGGTTGTCCGTCGAAAGTTATGTCATTGTTCTTGACCTACTCCACCTCTCGCGTCAGCACACCCCCCTTAATAAAGCTCTAGCACTTGATGTTTTGATATTCTTTTACATTACAAATTTATTGGGTAATATTTATATCAGCGTGCGCCGTGGATGAGTAACATAATGTTGGCTAATTCATATGGAAATTAAATTAATTGACAATTACTTTTGTTAGCGGAAAGTATCGAAGTTACCACCTGTGAAGGTGCACACATCAGCAAAATGCTGACTATTCACGACTACAAACGTCGCTCAGAGCGCTCTTGCAGTTGTCATACAATTACAAGGCTAATACTCGCCGCTGAAAAACTAACATTTAATTATTATATATAACAAGGAAGAACGCTATAGTCGAGTACCTCGACTATCAGATGCCCGTTACTCAGCTAAATAGAGATGTGCAAGTAGCAAAGCGAGATTAAAATGCGCCACCTACCGGCGGTATACAAATTTAAGCGTTATGGGCGTTAGAGTGGGCGTGGCAAATTTTTGGACCAATCGATAAGTATTGACGAGACCAATACATTTCAGTAAAAATTGTTTATCTAGTAAAAAAATTGTGGGCGTCACAGGTTTTCGCGGCTTGTGGGCGTTAGAGTGGGTGTGGCATATTCGCGTAACAAACTTGCGCTGCGTGTAAGGCTACGAAATCTAAATCTGAAATCTCAATTCTCTATCTTTGATAGTTTCCGAGATATCCACGTTCATACTTACGATTTTTTGAAGTTTGTGGGCGGCTTATGGGCGTTAGGGTGGGCGTGGCAAACTTTTTTTTGGGTCAATCGATAGGTATTGATGAGAGCATTACATTTCAGTTAAAATTTTTATTCTAGCATTACAACTGTAGGAGCCACAGTTTTGGTCGTTTTGTGGGCGTTAGAGTGGGCGTGGCAGTCTACTGAAACAAACTTGCGCTGCGTAAGAAGCTAGCCTAGCTCCCATAGTTTCCGAGATCTCAGCGCTCATCCGGACAGACAGACGGACAGACGGACACGGCTAGATCGACTCGGCTAGTGATCCTGATCAAGAATATATATATATAAGAATATATATATCTTTGATAGTTTCCGAGATATCCACGTTCATACTTACGATTTTTTGAAGTTTGTGGGCGGCTTATGGGCGTTAGGGTGGGCGTGGCAAACTTTTTTTTGGGTCAATCGATAGGTATTGATGAGAACATTACATTTCAGTTAAAATTTTTATTCTAGCATTACAACTGTAGGAGCCACAGTTTTGGTCGTTTTGTGGGCGTTAGAGTGGGCGTGGCAGTCTACTGAAACAAACTTGCGCTGCGTAAGAAGCTAGCCTAGCTCCCATAGTTTCCGAGATCTCAGCGCTCATCCGGACAGACAGACGGACAGACGGACATGGCTAGATCGACTCGGCTAGTGATCCTGATCAAGAATATATATACTTCCGACGAATCTAGTATACCCTTTTACTCTACGAGTAACGGGTATAAAAATGTAAAATGTATAAAAAGGGGAATGTATATCTAAATGATTATATATGATTAATTATTATATATGTTGGAATATGACATTACTTCATATCGATAAGAATATCGTAAAAGCAAAAGTATTCTGCTCAATACTGGTAACACTAATATCGTTTTGGTTCCGATGAGCTGGTTCAGCTCTCACTTATTCCGCATAATTTTGAAGTGACAAGACGTGATCCAAGGAACTTAAAATATATATCTAAAACTATACATAAAGTGTATTTAACTTGGTTTGTGAGTTGGTGGGAAGTGTAGTATTGCGCCGAGCACATTATACATGCTGTGGGAGGACCACAGGACGAATACAAGAGACAACACGTGAAATCTGGATTCTGACGAAATAGTGTGACGCTTCCAGGAAATCACACACACACATAAATAAATTGTGTGTATTCTTAAAGGTTATGGGCCCAGACCACGCCATAACTGCAGCTAAGTAAAAGTATCATTTTATTATATATATTAAACAAAAAAATGGAGAAAACCAATAAACGAAATATAAGGCCATTTGATGGAGAAAAATATTCCATCTGGAAATTTCGTATAAGGGCATTGTTAAAAGAAATAGGTGTGTTAAAGGTTATAGACCAAGAAGAAGAAGAAGAAGAAGATTTGGTTGAATGGCAGAAAAAGGAGAAATGCGCAAAAAGCGTGATCATTGAGTACTTAAGTGACTCGTTTTTAGGTTTTGCTAAAAGTGAAGATACTGCAAAGCAGGTTTTCCAAAATTTAGATTCAATCTATGAGAGGAAGAGTTTGGCCTCACAGTTGTCTACACGCAAGCAACTGCTATCTTTAAAACTTAAGAGCGATTCTCAGTTATTAAGCCATTTTAATTTGTTTGACGAACTCATTGCCGAATTGCTAGCATCAGGTGCTAAAGTTGAAGAAATGGACAAGGTTTCGCATTTACTACTAACACTGCCATCTTCGTATGACGGCGTTATAACGGCAATAGAAACTTTAGCAGAAAACAATTTAACCTTGGCCTTTGTAAAAAATCGTCTGTTGGATCACGAGATCAAGCTAAAAAATATTAGCAAAGATACCAGTCTAAAGGTTATGCAGGCTGTAAAAAAGGACAGTAAGCCTCTATTTTCTTATAAGAAAAGTAGCAAATTTGCAACAAATAGAGTTTCAAAGTTCCAGAAAAAATGTTTTCATTGCGGCAAGAGTGGTCACATTAAAAAAGATTGCTTTGCTCTAAAAAGGGAAAAGGAGAAACATGGAAATGGCAAACAGGCGCAGATGACATCCACACAAAGCCAAGGAAATCATAATGGGATCGCATTTATGATGAGACGCGCAAATAGCCAACCAAACATTGGGTTCTTATTGGATTCTGGCGCATCAGACCATTTGGCCAACAATGAGAGTTTGTTTACAACTATCACTGAACTAGATGAACCTGTTAAAATTTCTGTTGCCAAGAACGATGTATTCATTTATGCAGTTAAGAAAGGAACAGTGAAGCTGTACACAGATTCAAATGAGAAGATTGAGCTTAAAGATGTCTTATACTGTCCTGATATCCCTGAAAACTTGATCTCAGTTAAAAAAATGCAGGAGGCAGGCCTTACCATTGTATTTCACCCAGGAGGTGTAACTGTTAGAAAAGGTAAAATAATTGTAATGAGTGGAAGTATATTTGGAAATGTTCCATTGGTTAATTTCTTTTCTAATAAACTAGCTTGTATTGCAAATGCAGCTAAAAATAATAATTATAGTTTGTGGCATGAGAGGTTAGGTCATTTGAGTAAGGGAAAGTTTTTAGAAATTAAAACCAAAACAAGGGAGAACGCTATAGTGGAGTACCTCGACTTTCAGATACCCGTTACTCAGCTAAATGGAGATATGCAAGCAGCAAAGCGAGATTAAAATGCGCCACCTACCGGCGGTATACAGATTTAAGCGTTATGGGCGTTAGAGTGGGCGTGGCAAATTTTTTTTTGGATCAATCGATAGGTATTGACGAGACCAATACATTTCAGTTAAAATTTTTTATCTAGCATGCAAATTGTGGGCGTCACAGGGTTTTGCGGTTTGTGGGCGTTAAAGTGGGCGTGGCAAACTTTTTTTTGGGTCAATCGATAGGTATTGATGAGAACATTACACTTCAGTTAAAATTTTCTATCTGGCATCAAAACTGTAGGAGCCACAGTTTTGGGCGGTTTGTGGGCGTTAAAGTCGTGACAGTCTACTGAAACAAACTTGCGCTGCGTAGGAAGCTCAGGAATCTGCACGCCAAATCTCAATAGCCTAGCTCCCATAGTTTCCGAGATCTCAGCGTTCATCCGGATAGACGGACAGACGGACATGGCTAGATCGACTCGGCTAGTGATGCTGATCAAGAATATATATACTTTATGGGGTCGGAAACGCTTCCTTCTGACTGTTACATACTTTCCGACGAATCTAGTATACCCTTTTACTCTACGAGTAACGGGTATAAATAGTCATTACCGACTGAAAAAATGATGCCAGTGGCAAAGGAACTTAGAGCTAGAAAAAATATGTGCCAAGTGGCTTGTTAAAAGAAATATTGTTCCCTATCTAAGATTGTCTTTGTGGACCACCCTCCCTTTAATTAGGACTGTGGTCCCCAGGTCCGCTTCGACAGTTCTCTCCTCACACAAAGGAGTGAGTTTATTTCCGAGTCTTCGGTTGGATTTTCAAGAACTTTTTCACCGACTTCTAACGTTCTATTCTGTCGGGAAACGATTCCTCTGGTCCTGAGAGCGGTTTGCGCACTTTTAATTCTGTCTTGAACGTCTGTCTGCGGTTGGTCGCTTGCCAATTACTGAGTGAATTGACTTGATGTATTTTGTTACAGCTAATAGGACTTTTTCTACGGTGTCGGTTATTCCAATTTCGATTTTTAAGCTATGAACGATTTAAACACCATGAAGGGGCGGAGTATTTGCAATTAAGCAGGGTTGATATTGCGAGTTCAATGATGGTTCATTGTCGCAATAGACAACCATAGTCTTCAGGAAATAATTCATTAGCTGAAGCAAAGCTGGTTTAAGATCTTCAATGGTCCTCGAGTGGACATGCTGCACGACGGCGAATTTCGAGAATTTTTCAATGCAAGTGAGAAAATATTTCCTGTCTGTCGAGTAAATATCTATGTGGAGTATTTCTCCTATATGAGAGGGGACTGGCGTCTCGCCTAGCTCCCGTTTTTTCGGATTCCTGTCATATTTGGCTCCCGCGCATGTCTTACAGTTTGCGACAATTTCGCGGGCCAATTTTGCCATTTTTGGGAAATAGTACTCGGAGAGTACTTGCTAAACATTTTCCTGGTCCGATCTGTGGGCCCTTGTGTTCAGCTGTGAGAATTTTCCGCCACTCAGCGACTGCAAAAATGTCTGTTACTCGATGTTTATAGTGCCAAAATTTTGTGGCTGGAAACCGTCGAACTAGTTCGTCTTGTATCATGGCCAATGCGTGTAGGTCGCAATGGATGGCGTTTACACCTTTAGTAATGATAATGTCCGAAATGTCTTTAAGTAATGATTCTTTGCACGAGAAGCTAATTAAGCCTCTTGTTCCCAAACAGTATGAAACTGCGTTTCAATGGGGAGCGCGCCTCGTAAAGAACTAGTTGGTTCTGAAAGCAATTCAGCGGCTTGTCCGTGGAATTAATGGTGTGGGTCACGTGGTTACGTGGGCATATTAGTGCCCGACTCCTGACGTGGGTATATTATAGCCCGAGTCCTGACAGGGACTTGGGCGGAGGGAGAGGCGTCCGATGTTCAGGGCACCATTTTCCGCCATAAGCTACGTTGTATTCGGGTCGTGGGATCTTGGTAAGCCTCTCTCCTCTCCAACATAACGAGAATAAATATCTAAAGTGCCTGGAAAATAATATTAGTCATAAAGTTCGTCAGTCGTCAGCCCACACTGCCCCACAAGCTTAGCTGTCGATTGATCGAAATACGATCGGGCTGTGTTTCGGCCATATTCCCTCCCCTTCACACATTCGTGTGCCAATGGATCGTCGCGGGCCGCGCAATACGATCCCCTATTGTCAAGGTTGTCCGTCGGAAGGTATGTCATTGTTCTTGACCTACTCCACCTCTCGCGTCAGCACACCCCCCTTAATAAAGCTCTAGCACTTGTTGTTTTGATATTCTTTTACATTACAAATTTATTGGGTAATATTTATATCGGCGTGCGCCGTGGATGAGTAACATAATGTTGGCTAATTCATATGGAAATTAAATTAATTGACAATTACTTTTGTTAGCGGAAAGTATCGAAGTTACCACGTGTGAAGGTGCACACATCAGCAAAATGCTGACTATTCACGACTACAAACGACGCTCAGAGGGCTCTTGCAATTGTCATACAATTACAAGGCTAATACTCGCCGCTGAAAAACTAACATTTAATTATTATATATAAAAATGTAAGATGAATAAAAAGGGAAATGTACATCTAAATGATTATATATGATTAATTATTATATATGAATATTATTATACGAATTCCTAAAAGATTAATTCTTGGTCTTAACTAGGATGGTATTAACATTGCCCAAAAATAAATTCTTATCTAAACGGGTGATGACAATGACCTTTGGAACGATAGAGATAATGATTGCCTTTTCGGTCTTGTTATACTGGGCAAGTGGTGAAAAATCTAGACGGAAGGTCTCAATATATAAGTACTCTAATTCATTCACATTTATTGGTAGGGTTGCTTTTGATAACAAGTATAGAATTCTTACGTTAAATTGTGGACCATTGTCTATAGTCTTTGCTAAAGCTTCTGAAGTGATCATGGTGCACGGATATATATATATATGTATTTATAAGAAAGGAACCGTGTTCCGGCAAACTTACCGTCCTTTTAATTCTGGGCGATGAGATCTCGACGCTCCGGATCCTGTGCCTTGGATCGTGATCCTGCAATGTTGGATGACGGTTCACAAAAGCATAACACAAAAATTACGTTACACAAAAAAGCAACACTATGGCTATATAGATATGTATGTATGTATGCATCGTATGGGAGTTCCACTGCGGCACACGTCAGTTCCAATGCTCGGGCTGGGGCTGGTCGGTGCAGCTCCAATTTCTTCTTCAACGTATGCACTTGGGGGTTATGCTACACTTGCATTCAGAAGTGCATGCACTCGCAGATTGTTTGAAATTGTTTTTGGCGATTCACTTTTTGTTTATAATTTTGAATGCGATTTATTCGCCTTTTATTGTTTTTATTGTCTTTTTGCTGTTGCACTTTACTGCAACTGCTCTGCTTATGCACCGATGTAGGTCACCACTTTCTCCAGGGCATGATGTTGGTCGCGGCGTCTCTGAACAGAGCGCTTGTAGATCTTAACCACCTTAAGGATCACCAGAACCAGGAGTAGTCCAACGATGAGCTTCATGGTCTTATTGACATCTTGAATATCGTCCTGGTAGTCAACGATTTCCACGGTGTTAATCACATTGGCGGTGCTGATGGCCACTTTGGACGTTTTGCTGCCCATCTTGGGGTCCTTTCTTTTCGTCCTTCGGAATTTTGCAGGTGGACTTCCTTCACAGTATGGTCGATCGCAGGATCGGTAATCAGGTCGTTCTCCTGGGTGAAGTTGATCCTTGGGAAACGGTCAAGACATCCTTCTGGACACCAGCCTTCTTCCAGTCGTGGTCTGTGTTGATGGGAGTTGTACTTCTAGACCACTGTCAGGAAGATCAGAACAATTTCTGTCTGTCTTCTCTATTTGGCTGGGGTCTTTTATACCGGACTAGAGCTTTCGCTAGCCCCCCATTTTGGATGAATTAACTAGGTGTTCTCACATAGGGGTACTGTTTCTCCATTTCCCCTATCTTAGGAGTCAACGGCCGACTGGTGCACTTTGCCACCTTACTGGAGTACGGTTACGAGCAGGTCGATCATGGTAGTTGTTCTGGCCACGCGACTCCCGTAAGTTGTCAAATTGTATTTCTGTTTTGCCCTTATCAATCTGAGTGTGGTTAGTCATAAGCGGCACCTACCCTCAACTTAAGACAGTTGTTTTGCCGGGGTTAATCTGTGTATAAGGGAGGACGTACGTAACAATCTTTGTCCGCGTACATATAGTGTCGCAACTTAGCTAGTGCTCATACTATGGCTAACAGCTCCCTTTCATTTCTGGCATAGTTAACCTCCCTGACACTTAACGTCCTTGAGATTATAGTGATGGGGCTTCCCTCTTGTGACAGCACTGCGCCAATGCCGAAGGCTGAAGCATCTATCGTTAGATCAAACGCTTTTTTGTAATCTGGATACCTGAGGATGGTCCTCAGATGGTAGGAGGTTACGCAGTTTCACGAAGGCCCGTTGTTGCGCTTTGGAAAGTTGTACCTGAATGTTTTCAGATCTATGCCTACTAACACTTCCATTTTCCCCTTTCAGTATGTTTGAAATGGGTGTCGCTATTGATGCAAAGTCTTTTATGAAGCATCTATAATAGCTGGCCAGACCTAGAAATGACCTTACCTCAAACACATTTTTGGGTTCTGGAAATTCTCAAATGGCCTTGACCTTTTCTGGGTCTGTCTGTGCACCGTTATTGGTGGCTGATATCCTAATGTTTGCATCGTATAGGCTCTTTAAAGCCCAATCCACGTGCTTCACATGGGCGTTCTCATCTTCAGAAAAGATGATTACATCATCTACATAGACGTAGCAGAACTTTCCGATCTTCTCTCGCAGGATGTCGTCAGTTGTTATTTGGAAGATGCTTGCCGCATTTCTGAGTCGGAATGGAAGTCTTCAGAACTCATACTTTCCTCCTTTTACCGAGAACGATGTTTTCTCACGGTCGAGTTCAGCGAGCATTCTGTTATGGTAGCCGGACTTTAGGTCGAGCGTAGTGAAGTGTTTGGCTTAGCAAAGGTTCCCCAATATCATTTGGCATGGGGTACCTGTCGGGTACCGTTCTTTCATTTAGCTTGCAAAAATTGAGTACCAGACGCATCTTTCTCTTTCCCGATTCGTTAGTTCCCTTTTTATCTACGACCCATATAGGGTTATTGTAGGGGGACTTCAACTTTTGGATTATTCCGTTCCTAAGCAGTTCTTGAATTTCGTCAATGACGAAGTCAGCTGCTCCCATAGGGTATGGTTATAACCTAGCATAAATCGCTTCTTAGCTAACCGTCCTGATTGTGGAGACCACGGAACTATTATAAGGAACAGCCTCGTTCAGATCTGCAAAGACTTTTTTCTATTGTCTAGCATTTTTTAAAAAACCCCTTTTATCGAGGGCGGTGCGTCCGAGCAATCTACGATAGTGAAATTGACATCGGGTCAAGTATGAAAGTCAATTTGCTCCACCTCGGTGCCCCATTTGAGCTGACCGGAGGTAGGCAAAGCGATACCCCGCCCTGCTTTAATAACTCCAGGCTGATGATCGCGCCAAAGGAGGTTAGGTCTGGTAAGATGAAGAAGGTTGCCGTCAAGTTGAATATGGACACGAAACATTTTTTCGTGATTGCGGTCACGCAATGAATTGAATGGATTGTAAATGGGGACTCGACCGCCAATCCTTCCTTCCTTTAAATCCTTCATATGGACGGATGAAATTTTTGGCCGCGGTCGTGTCCACTAGAAGTCTCATGTCGATCCCCGCTACTCTTCGTCTGATGACGGGTAGCAGGGATTTTCCTTTTAAAAATTAACCGCGTCCGAGTCGTACTCGCAGTTGGCGTCATCTTCTACCTTTTCCGCTGCAGTGGAGGCTGCATCGGTGTATGCCTTGTCAAAAGTATCTGCGCCCTGAGCAATGAGGTTAACGCTTTGCCCGAGCGTCCAGACGCAACCGTCTTCGCGTTCTGGCAAGCCGGGGCACGGGATGGCTGTAACATTTTGGACAGTGACGGATCCACGTCCATGGGCTCCGGTGCGGTTCCCGGAAGCCCGTCGATGCGTGGCGCAGAGTGTATATGCGCTTTGTAGTTTTTAGTAAAATTAGCGCTCTTCCCGGCACCTATTTGAAAATTTGTTTGTGGAGGGGCCTGTTGCCGTTCCTGCGCCTTTGGGAATTGCTTGCGCTCTCTATCCTCTTGGCTCCTCGCAAATGACGTTGCAAAGCTGTACCTCTCGTGGTTAGATTCCACCTCTTGCGCCAAAGCGAGCGATGACGGCATGTCTTTCGGCTTTGCCGAGAATAACACGTCTGTGAGGGTGCGCTTAAGTCCTGAGATGAATATGCGTAAGGCTTCATCCCGGAATTTATCGCACAACACCTTTGACACCGACGCTTTGAGTGGTGTAGGTTTTATTTAGACTGCTGGACTGCTCACTTGATTTTAGAATTGAGCTCGAGATGAACCGAGATGATGACGACCTGTCCCAACAGAAAGTCCTCCTGCAATAGATCGTTGTCTGCCATATACACTTTCACTGTAATCGTCTTCCCATCGACTTTTATATCCACAGTCATCGCTTCTGTGAGAAAACATGAAAGTTCGCAAATGCCTCTAATCTTCATAGAGCACTTGTGGCGCTTCGCGTTAATTTGCTCGGCAACCGATTGTCGGATGAGACTGGCTTGACTACCTGTGTAGATGAAGGCGTTGTAATCGTGCGAGTGTACGCAGATTTCCGTCGTGAAAAGTTTGTCCTGATTTGCGGCTTCTAAACGCAAAGCAAAGTGTGCCCATTCTCCGCAGTTGTAACATATTACGGATTCTATTGTCCTTGGTAGTTTAACATCGCTGACCTGCTTCTGGTGGAAGTTGCTGGCCTTCGGTGAATACTCTTTCTTGCTCGTACTTGACCGACCTCGATTAACGAAATACGATTGTGTTTCATTGTGGCGAAATGAATTGCTGCAATACTGTTTTGCAATTCACGATGCTGTAGACCTGAGCGAACATATCTGATGATCGCTGCCTCGCTGAGCTTGTACCGCACCCCAAGGGCTGACATCCTGAAACAGTACTCCTTTACCGTCTCCTTTCATAGCATGGTTGCATTGGTCATGTTTAAATGCACTTCTGCTTCGTCTGGATTTCCTCCGAACTCGTCCTGTATAGCTTCGGTGAAGTTTTTCCACGTAGTGTGTAGAATGGGGCAATGAATGGCGTTTTCGTCGCTGGGATCAAATTCTGGCAAGGTGTTGGCAATTTCCTTGACTGAAGCTTGCCTCACGTTTTTAGTAGCATCTACAGGAATGCTCTCGTTGTTGATCTCGTTGATGTCCAAATCGATTATTTGGTGCTGTTGCTGATTTCCTGCATGTGCTGGTGCTGCGTTTCCCATTTGAACGGTAACTAATTGAGCTAACATGTCCTTTAGTTTCTTCATCTCGTTTTGCAATTGTGAAATTGCTGCTGACTGTGCTGACACTGCTGCTGGCAGTTCTTCGTCCTCCGATTGTTCAAACTCTATTAGTCTTTGGACCAATTCAGTCCTGGTGCCCGAAACTGACACGTTTCTAGATCTTAGAAGAAATCTTAACACGTCGCCTTTAAGTTCTACTATCCTCGGAATTTTAATGTGGTTTTAACTACTAGGTTGGCAGTTCTCTTTGCGAGCGAGACAACTATATGTACCTTACAAAGTTCTGCATCTGCTTTCTCCCTTGACCAATACACACAAGCTCCATATATGCATGTATGTGCTCCGGCTTCTAGAGAATTCTATCTTGCATCGACTTGTGGAATTCACCAATACTCACAACCGCTTTGTGTGTATATGCTCTGGCTTCTCTTGAGACTTCTGCTGCTCTTGAGACTTCTCGGACCACAGGCTCACTAAGAATCCTGATCTTACTGATATGCTTGACTCTTGGTTCACTAAGATTCCCGATCTGTTTTGCTTGAATCCGCCTGCCACGTAGAACTGGAACACATCCGTAATTTGCAATTTCAGCTGTCACATAGACCTATGGGAACATATGCCATTGCAATCTTTCCACTCTGACGACTCTCTCTGCTTTTCTTAGAGTTCTTGGCACAACTCCTCCGCTTTACACATATCCAACCACACTGATCCCACTTCTGAACTGAGAAAAGTAACTTTGAGTGGTGTAGGTTTTATTTAAGCTAGTTGAGTTGGATATATGGTTACATATAGAAATTATAACTAAAAGTGTTCTGCACAAGTTCTGCTCTGGAGTACGACTCTATCTCGACTACTTTACATTTTCAGACTCTGGTAACATTATTAAAAGGGACTTGTTCTACACTAATATAGGAAGGTTTGATGTATACTACATTATGCGCTGCTCACTTTCCTAATAATTATAACCGCTTGATAATGGTGGGAGCTGCCATCATATCGTCTAAATATATGATAGGCGGCTACAGCCGCTTGTCGCTAAGAAACATACGACTCTTGTGTTCCTGCAGACTCTGGTAAGCATTTAACGGCGTCCAAGGGCTCGTTTCATGGTGTTTCGTCCCTTATTTCTGTGGCCACATATGTCGTGATCTGAGAAGCCTGGGCTGGGACTGACGCCACATTTACTGCCGCTATTTGCCCGGCCAACTCCTCGATCCGATACCTGAACTTCTGCTCTTTTTGCAGGTTTTGGGCGGCTTGTCCCGCTAGGGCATTACTGACTTTAGGGACGGACCCTCTCTTCACTCTCGGACTCTGAGTCGCTCGAGTATAGTTTATTATTTCTATACTGGCTGAACGGAAAACTCATGGGCAGCTGAACTTAACTGCACAGAATCCCGTGTGGGTCAGCGAAAACGCTATTAAAAACAAAGACAAATTCGACTGACTGTGGGGTTCACATTTCCTTGGGGCAATAAAAACAGCAACATGATTGCAGCGTGAAAGAATACACATCGGAAAATATTTGCGTCACTGCATTCCAAAAGGTGTATCGAAATTAACAATAATGAAATATAAATAAAATAGAAATGCTATTTAATATTGTCGTGTGGAACATGGCACAAGATAAATGGTACGATATTTAAATGTTTCTTTATTTAAGCGTTAGTAACTGTGAAATTTACTGATATGTCAATCAAATTCTAAACCCAGTTTTGAGGATTTTTCACTCCACTAGGGTTATTTTTTGTTTTTAATTATTTATTAAAACAATGTTTGTTTTTTTTTTTTTTAATTTCAACATAGAGCTGCCGAATGTGATTCTCAGAGCGTATTAGTTTGAAACAAAGCCCGTAACGCATAATAATATTTTATGATCTTGAATAGTTGGATGGAAGGCTCACTTACATAATTGAGCGTCAATTAACTTTAGTATTCCCCTATCGGTGCTGATGTGATCCCGCACAGCAGTCTAGGCTTAAGGCTGGCCTACTAGCTAGGGTGTTCCTCGCTATAGTTTCTTCTTAGACGGGCTGGTTGGCCGTGGATCATCTGTTGCAGAATTATGAAGAAGGAAAATATCCTCCTTTTCTTACTGGCCTAGAGACTCAGTCAATATCAAGTCAATACAAATTTAACGGCAGTTGCCGAAGTTGTTTTGCAGAATGAATGCCAAAAGGGAACTGACTTAAAGCTAACAAGAAGAGAACATCATAGCGGCCACCCAAATATGATGTGTTTGCCAGTGTCAGCATTTTGGCCAGCGCTCAGTCTTCGGACATTGACTCTCAGTCCGGTTGACATTAGTTAACTTGTATGTGCGAGTATAAATAACAAACATTGCTGCCTGGGTTCGTCAACTAAAAAAATAATAAATTTTGATTAATGGTTTGTAGTTAAGAAGTGCCAGAAAACATACAACCTAAAACAAATTAATTTCTTTTGCTCCAGCCGGACACATCCTGTGTCGTCTAAGATGCCACTCACTACCCCATCGATAATCAAGGTCATCCTGAACTTTCATCCGATCGCAAGAGAGGACTTTAACTACTTCTCCTCCGGTCGTCGGATGCCGCAGAATTTTTTTTGATTCTCAGAAAAGGAAAAATCAGTAAAGCTTGTACTTTAGTTTTATGGTGTACTTCAAAATTTTTAACTAATTTTATTTATAAGTATATTTATATCTACCAATAACAAGATGCAACGTATGTTTTAAATATGTAGATTTCCTAACCGTCCGTATGTATAAGTTAACTAACTCAGCCGGGCGACGGCATTAACCGATCGCCCAAAAGTCCGCTCCGGCCAAACTGCTGACACAGCGTCTGGCCGGAAGCTCATGCATAGTCGGCAAGCACTGCCCATTGGAGTGGCCGCTATGAAGTTCAATTATGTTAACTTTAAGATTCAGTTCATTTTCAACATTCAAGGAATAAAGAACACAAGTTCATTCTAAAATAACTCCGGCAACCTCCGTATAACTTCTTTTTACTAAAACACTGAGCGTTTAATTCACCCTTTCTATGTAGTTGTTTTTTTTTTTTTGCTTGCACCGAAATTCTTTGCGTTAGCTTCGCAACAATCTTGGGTTTGCCTTTTTATCGCTCCCCACTTCACTACAACACTCGAACTCGACACCCCAACGTTTGTATTCCAATTTTGTTAGCTTCGCTTTTTTGTCCATCAGAGCGGCAGCTTAGCCACCACGGTCCCTCGACTGTGGCAATTTTTTGTTCCTTCGTTACCAAGCGGTGACTCAGCCCCCGCAGCCCTCTCGCCATATCCATGGGCAAGACTGCTTGAACATACATTAATTCGCTATTGCGATTTAGCTTACACAGCTCCATATGAGCGACCCGTTCCAGCAATATAGGAGTAACAAACAGTTCGACAGCGACTCTGAGTCCGAGGCCGAAGGGCCCACCAGAGCTTCTACACCGAAAAGTGTAAGCGCTAGCACATCCGCAGCCATAAATATGGCATTTAAGCCAGACCAAATAAAGGCGGACGTACAGGCTGCCGTTAACCATGCCCTACAGGAAGCTTAGGGAAGATCAATTACGTCAGACTATTCAGGAACTGGCCAGCCAAGTGGAGGAGATACAAATCGCGCCCGCACAAACAGTAGCCCCTCAGATTAAAGTTTATGCACATATAGATATAAACAGGGACATAGTTTGTAATGAGTCGCTAGACGCTGTGCCTGCCCGAATTTGCGGGAAGCAGCAGTAGGCGCGTTTTACATATTTAAGAACTTCGAGGGTAGTTCACGCCATTGTCAGGCAGTTATTATTATTAGGAGTAAGATTAGAGGCCCTGCCGATGCAGTACTGTCTTAATTTGGCACCGTGTTGAACTTCGATGCGATTATAAATCGACTCGATTTTACATACAGTGACAAGCGAACAATGCACGTCATAGAGCAGGAGATGGGTACCCTCAGACAGGGAAATCTCTCGCTTCTACAGTATTACGACGAGGTGGAAAGGAAGCTTACCCTCCTCACTAATAAGGCAACTATGTCATATGAAGCCTCGGCGGCACAAGTTTTATGCGAAAAATTCCGGGATGATGCACTCCGCGTATATATCTCTGGACTAAAACGCAGTCTCACCGACGTCCTCTTCTCGGCACAGCCGAAGGGCATGCCATCAGCACTTGCATTGGCTCAAGAAGTGGAGTCCAACCATGAAAGGTACACCTTTGCATCATCTTTTGCAAGAAGCCAGGAGGATAGGGACAAAAAACTATTTCCGAAGGCGCAAGAGCGCCAACAGGCCAATCCTCATGCTAATCCGCAACCAGGTACTAGTAAAAATCCGTTCTTCAATAAACAGCACAAAGCTCAAGTACACTCTGCTCCACGCAGTGATAGGCTTCAAAGAAATACTCCCGAACCCATGGATGTAGACCCGTCACTGTCCAGGATGCTTAAACCATCTCAGGCCCCGGCATACCAAAATAGGAAGCCGGCCGCGTCCGATCGATCGGGACCACATACAAAACAGAGGGTTCACCATGTCGCGCAAAGCGCAGGCGATGCAGAAGAAACATACGCCACCGCTTGTAGCGCGGCGCAAGAAATTAACGACGACGCCATTTGCGAGTAATTTTTTTGGGGAAATCCCTGCTACCCGTCATCAGACGAAGAGTAGCGGGGATTGACATGATCTTCTCATAGACACGGGCGCGTCAGAAAATTGTATCCGACCATATGAGGGATTGAATGGCGTCCGCCCGGTAGAATCGCCATTTAGAATCCATTCTATTCATGGCACCACCACTATTACAAAGAAATGCTTTGTATCAATTTTTAACTTGAAGGCCACGTTCTTCATCTTACCTGACTTGTCCTCCTTTGATGCTATTGTTGGTCTTGACCTGTTAAAACAGGCAGGGGTATAACTTTGTCTACCCTCCGGCCCCCTCAAATGGGGCAACGAAGTAGAAAAAGACGAATTTCAAACATGCCCCGATGTCAATTTTACTAACGTAGATTGCCCCGATGCACCGCCTCTAGCTAGGGATGCTTTTGTAAAATCGAACCCCAACGAAGCCCTTCCTTACAACACGTCGGTGGTTGCCACCATCAGAACTATCAGTGAGGAACCCATTTCTGCTAAACTTTACCCATACCCAATGGGAGCCGCAGATTTCGTCAACAGCGAAATTCAAGACTTGCTGAAAAATGGCTTAATTTAAAAGTCGAAATCCCCCTACAATAACCCAATATGGGTGGTAGATAAAAAGGGCGTCGATGAATCGGGCAACCGAATAATGCGGCTGGTGTTAGACTTTCGCAAATTGATCGAAAGGACGATACCCGATCGCTACCCCTATGCTCCAAGATTCCATCACCGGTTCACTGGTAAGCCTGTGGCCAGGAGCAAATCGTCGGCAATGTCGCCGACCCGCCTCCCGTTCTACTTCCAACTTCCCTACACAGCTGACTTCCCCGTCACCACTCCCTAGCCATTGCAATCTATCTTGCAACCCATAGGTCGTGATGGCGGGGGCGTCAGGGTCATAAATGGGCGAGACGTCGTCGCCTCGACAATTTATTTTGTTTAAATTGGGCGCCAATATGTTACGAACTGCATTTTTCAGTGGCAGTGCCGCTAGCTCAGTCTCTTCTCAAGGCAGAGTACCCCTAATGCCACAGCTCGCAACATAAATATCGATAACTTCACTATCTCACATTACTAATCGGTTATCACTAATGACAAAAAAAACGTAATCAAAGCAAAAATCTACAAATATTGACGGGAAAGTGGATTACATTTGGTGGCTATCGGTGACCTAGCCCAGCGCTCCCACCCAACCATGGGGCCCTCGAGGCGCTGCAGGGCACCACCCATTCTCTGTCGGCAGGAGCCCCCTCCTCGCGACTACGACGGTTCCATCTCCCCTACTGGGAAAGCTTACTCACACATTGTGGGTATTACAAAGGTTTAATAAATATCGTAAGTACAATTTTTTATATACATGTTCCTCTTAACAGATTTATCCTTCCTCAGCCTTTAAGACCGAAACTTGGCCGCCGTCTTCAATATTTACGCGGTCAAAGCAGAGGATTCCTTTTGCTGGAAAAGGGGTACAGGCGCCGCGGAAACTATTCCCTGGCAGTTATGTATAGGTAGAGCTCGCATGGAAACACGGCCCCCAAAAGGAACACACGCGATGCGCGAGTGTCGGGTCACCTAATCTTTAGGAGCTCCAGGGGAAAAGAAGGGACAGATAAAAAAGGTATGCACTGTAAACTCTAGGCAAGCAAGGAGGACAAATAAGGCTCTGAAGTCTAACTCCGGATAAATTCACAAACATGGCAGTAAATAGCACTATCAATTATCAAGGAACACATGTGTTTTACTTAAATAACTAAATTAAATAAATTTCAGCCGCTTTTGGAACGGGCCTGGAGGGCGATTATATTCCGGCGGGAGACTTCTCGCCGGAGGCCAGCAGCTATACGGATCTCAACACAGGAAAACTGGCGCACTATGTTGAGTTGCGCACGGGCAGTCCGAGATTCGGCTCCCAGACAAAATGGCGATACCTCTCAGCGCCGCGATACGACGGCTGGAAGTTCCCGAGATGAGGTGGACTTGGTAGACCGGAAAGGACTCACCGGGAAATGCTTAATGTCGTCGGTGTCGACTGCGAAAGTCGTTTACGGCTGGTCGTCCGTGCGGGTCGAACGGACTCCGGTTGCTGGCAGCCAAGACGGGCTGGTAGGTATGGCGAAGTCGCGCAGATATCAGTGGAACTCCCAAGTAAATATCCCGCGGCCCTTTCTGTTGGGACCCCGGCTACCTTTATAAATGATTATTATTAAATAACGAACTCCCTTGTAACTTTCCTGTCACTCACTATTATCTTATTTTAAGCAAAAAAAAAATTGTCCTAGCACTTCCAGCTGCATCTGCCTGGTTGGACAATATGGCTGCGACTATCTGATATCTGCTGATCATCGTTCCTCCCCCCGCAATATTACATGGCCTCTCCCAAAATTGGGTCATTGGATACATAGTGCCATTTAAGGTAATCCCAGAGCGAACCGGGATTAATCCTCAAGTGGCCAGACCGCCCTCCAAATTCATCCCGCTGCTTCAACTATCGTCCTATCGACCAAACCTATCGATAAAGTCCCTCCCATTATCGACTCCAATTGCAACACAGTATCTCTTTTTACGATAGGCTCATCTGCTGAGTTCCGAATAGTTGGAAGGCTATATGGTGTTGCACTATCAACAATCTGCGGAATACTGCATACACTTTGCATTGAGGCATGGCGGAAGTTGGCACCAAAGTATCTTCCTGCAGCCGTCCTAACCCAGGAGAATGTCGAGGAGAACGTGGCAGGTTTCCATGCTCTTGGTTTCTTCAATGCTTTGCAGCATAGGTATATTTGTTCCTACACATGTATTTCTTATGGAGGAAAATGTCGCTGCAGAGGAATTTGGTCGCTGAAGGGGAAACCAACTCTGTGTGAATAGGTCAAAGATACAATTAGACTATTTCCATTTCTTTATGAGGTGGATGCGCCTTCAGAACATAAGGCGGTTGTTGGACGTTTCCGTTACAAATAGATTAGCACTTTATATTTTCAAGATGACATCAATTGCTGAGCTCTGAACCGTTGGAAGGCTCCTGGGTCCTGCGCCAACAAAAATTTCTTAACAACGGCGATATTGCAGACCAAATGCATTTCCTTCTTAAGATACCCAAATACATCAAGTACAAAAAACACCTAAACTCGAACAAAATGCAGAATAAAAACACAAAAAAACTGAATCGATTTGTGTGTGCGGTCCCATTGCTCACTGAAGCGAGTTGTAGCGACTTTTCGTATCTCTTTCTAGCACGAATAATAGAAACGGAAACCCCTTCTGTGTGAATAAGGTATTAGACGCTGCGCAAAGAACATGAAATTTGACCTTTGGCTGTGTTCGTGCAGAAACGGTGTGAAAACGAATAATTAAAATTTTAAGGACTTTTTTTGATAAGCTTAACAATACGTTTATTGGTGAGTGTAACATGAAACTACATTCACTTTCACAAAAAGTGTATAAGAAACAAGGGAGAACGCTATAGTCGAGTACCTCGACTATCAGATAACTGTTACTCAGCTTAAGGGACCAAAGGGAAATGGAGATATGCAAGCAGGCGGTAGACAGATTTAGATGTTATGAGTGTTACGAGTGTTATCTAGCATAAAAAGGTTTGGGCGGCTTGAGGGCGTTAAAGTGGGCGTGTCATCTTCGCGTAACATTCTTGCACTGCTTACAAGGCTACGCAATCTAAATCTGAAATCCCAATTCTCTGTCTTCTATAGTTTATGAGATATCCGCGTTCATATATACGATTTATTGAAGTTTGTGGGCGGTCTGTGGCCGTTAAAGTGGGCGTGGCAAATTTTTTTTGATGTAAAAATGTTTATTCTAGCATCAAAACTGTAGGAGCCACAGTTTTGGGCGGCTTGTGGGCGATAGAGTGGGCGTGACACATTGCTGAAACAAACTTGCGCTGCGTAAGAAGCTCAGGAGTCTGCATGCCAAATCACAATAGCCTAGCTCTTATAGTTTCCGAGATCTCAGCGATCATCCGGACAGACAGACAGACGGACAGGAGGTCATCAGGACATGGCTAGATCGTCTCACTAGTGATCCTGTTCAAGAATATATATTCTTTATGGGGTCGGAAACGCTTCCTTCTGCATGTTACATACTTTCCGACGAATATAGTATACCCTTTTACTCTACGAGTAAGGGGTATAAAAAGCCAATTAAAAAATGGGGCTGTGGGGCAGTCTATGCGTCTTATTCTGGAATGAGTCTACTACTTGCTGGAAGGAACTGATGAAAAACTGGGAGGAAAATTCGCAGGTTATGGAAAAATGATTGTAGGTTATTATTTTCCATTATTTAATATTGTAAGCATATGGACAATTCCGGGGAGTCGCTTGGGATGTTCGTAAACTATTTAGATGGAAAAACAAGAAAAAAAATGATTTTAATTATGAAACGGTCTTTTCTTTTTATTGTTCCCGAGCTCTATATTGTGTATTAATCTTGATTTTGTCGCATTTATAGTTTTAAAGTTATATTGAAAAGAATTTCGTAATCGCACGTGAAAATAAAATAGTGTGCTTTGCGGAACTTAATTCAACTCTTAATTTCAGCGAATTTTAATGGTATAACTTTTTAAATTTAAGCATAGAACATCTTGATAACCATAGGAGTGAGCGAGAGGCAAATACGCGGCTAACGCTTTTCGTCGGATATGTTTTTCAGCGTGGTACTCAGTAGAGCTAAGGTAATACCAGAAAAAAATACCAAATTTAGCGAGTGAATTTCGATGAACGCCGTTATACACGAGTCCACTGAATAGTTGAAGTGCTGGAGAAGATCCACTAGAGGATCCCAGTGGGATTTCGCTCCCTACATGAACATCTTGCCGGGCGAATCTTCGCAAAGTACCCCTCAGTTCAAAAAAAAAGTTTCACTTTTAAATCACATTGTGAATACCGCGGGACATGTCATCTTGCACGAGTGAAGAACAAGTGACACTTCATAAAGACAATAGTATGGGATGTCCGTTTTTTCACGGGTAAAAATTAAAAAAAAAATTTTTCGAAGTCACTCGGGATTTTACTTGTTCCTTATACTCATTTGTGGTATTCATAATTTGTCCGGGTCCTAGGAGTCCTTGGCCAACGCTTCTGAAAAAATGTATGTATGGCATATGTTTAAAAAATGAGTTTTAGTTCTTTTTTGTATATTTACCTTTTTGAGCTGTGTATAACCCTTTGCGGTATTTTTTTTGGCCCAAATCATTTCATCATCCACCTTCGGCTAACGGAACCCATAAAACACCTTCAAAATTTACGTACTTCAAACAAAGATCAATGCACAACATATTATACTTAATGCAACACTTACCTGACTTTATTATTTTCTATTTTAGAAACGAAAAAAGAAATTCTTCTGCGCACTATTTAAATGGCTTGCTTACCCTTCAATATACGAGGACAGTCCGATAAGTACTTAGCCTCACCGCCCTATAGCGTCACTATCGCAAGAGAAATTTACTATCGTGTAAAACATTCTGGTAGATGGCTACTGTCGAAATTTCAGCAAAATCAAAGAGCGCTTGGATGCTGTGTACGGTGACACTTCTCCTTCGATGGCGACTGTCAAAAATTGGTTTAACGAGTTTCAACGTGGTCGCACGTCGGTTTTTGATGAGCCACGCCCAGGTGCCCCGAAAACGGCTACCACGGCGGATAACGTGACAAAAATCCACGATCTCGTATTGGCAGAGCGCCGATTGAAGATACGCGGGATAGCTGAAACAGTAGGCATGTCAAAAGACCGCGTGGGTCATATCCTGCATAAAATTTAGGGCATGAGACAGCTGTGCAATCCGAAGGAGTTTCTGCGTCGTTTCGTGACCGTCGACGAAACATGGATCCACTGGTACACTCCAGAGACCAAGGAACAGTCCAAACAGTGGACTTCACCCGGCGAACCTGCTCCGAAGAAGGCGAGGACTGTCCCATCGGCCGGAAAGGTGATGGCCACCGTTTTTTGGGATTCACAAGGTGTGATCTACATCGACTACCTGGAGAAGGGCAAAACGGTCACTGGGCTGTACTATGCCGAATTATTGGGCCGATTCGCCGCCGAATTGCAGAAAATACGGACCCATTTGGCGAAGAAAAAAGTGCTCTTCCATCATGACAACGCACCGGCCCACACTTCCGCCCTCGCCAAGACCGAATTGGTCGAATTGGGCTACGAACTGCTATACCCCTTCCACCGTATTCTCCAGATTTGGCCCAGTGTGATTTCATTTTGTTTCCACACTTGAAAAAGACACTCGCTGGACAGAAATTTGCGTCGAATGTAGTCGCCGCCACAGAGGCCTATTTTGCAGACCTCGAGAAAACGTATTTTTCAGACGGATTAAAGAAGTTGGATCATCGCTGGGTAAAGTGTATCGAGCTAAAGGGAAGTTATGTTGAGAAATAAGTCGTCACTTTTCCAAAATTTTCGTTTTTCTTTTGGAGGCTAAGTACTTATCGGACCACCCTCGTATCTAACAGAATGCACAAAGTCTTTTCACCCTCTTACTTGATTTGTTTTGATTTCTCTTCGCTGTTGGCGCGCGCCACTGCACCTATACCCTTTCTAAAGCGACTAAAATATCTACTTCTTGAATTAAATATACAATATGAATTTCTTAAAAATGTTAGTATTAATATGTTTTAAATACTTAAATCAATAAATTTCTATACCTTAACTAAAAAATTATATTGTAACAAAAATGTATAATAAGTAAACATAACACTATAAGTAAATTCAATTTACTCGATTTTACTATAATGAAATAATTTTCTTTTATAAAACAATATTAGTCGTTTTTTTCGATATACAATAATGCTCCTAAAATGTTAAGGCATTTACATATCGCTGCTCCACGAAAATTTTTGCGCCGAAATGCTAATCGCTAGCCGAACAAAACGGAGAGACGCAAGAAAAATAACGGACCGGTCGAAATTTGTCTCTGTGAACGCGGAGTGCAGGCATATTATAAGACAAAGAAAGGGAAGGGAAATCTCCGAGTGTTATCGTAGGCAGTCTTCTACGCTGCGCCGACTTCTCTGCTGACGTCAACAGCGGCACAGCGTTTTAAGCACAACAAAAAAAACAAATAAGCTTTTTGCCTTCAGACATTTTACCGGTACCCTACTGCAGAACTGAAGGGCAGCCAGTGTCAAAATGCTGGTCGACTTCCTGCAGCATCAGGCGGAACAACTCCGTTCCCAGCCCGGCTACTTCTTCTTCAAGGTCCAATATGCCTATTGGGACTCGGATCTGGGCTACAGATGGCGCGTCAAAGATTGCGAAGCATCAGTGGGACGAGACGGAAGCTTTAAGCTACTAATTTACATAAATGAAAACATTCGTTGAACATTCCATTTATTTTTATTTTAATTTCTTTGTGCACCAGCAGTCTCTTCTCACAGTCTCGGTCACATTAAACGAACACGATTTTTCGCCTAGTGAAACATTAGGCCGATCTGTGTACTAGGCTTTAGTTTTAAACTTTTCTTAAATGGTTTTGGTTAGTGGTTTTCGTTGCCTTAGACACGAATTGATTTTCATTCTAATTATATAGCTTAAGCCTAGTAAGCAATATTACAACAAATTAAGATCTGGCCATAAGAATTTGGTTACGTTGTACAGCCTAGTACTCACATCGACGAAAACCGCGAGCTAACCATAGGAGTGAGCGAGAGGCAAACAGACGGCTAAAGCTTTTCGTCGGGTCTGTTTTTCAGCGCGGTACTCAGATGAGCTAAGGACATACCAAAAAAATACCAGATTTCGCGAGTGAATTTTCGATGAACGCCGTTAGCCGCGGCCCAAAGAATAAGAATTTTAATCTTTGGCGGTGTTCGTGCAGAAGCGGTGGGGAATTTAAAAATTAAAAATGGAAGAAAAACACCAAACACGGCTAAAGGAGGTCAGTGCAGATGTAAAAGGACGCCTAATCCAAGCAGTTGCCCATTGTTGTGGGACTTGACCGACAGGAAGCAATACCACAACGGGGCAGATCCGCAGAATAGTTGAAGCGCTAGAGGAGATCCACTAAAGAATCCCAGTGGGAAGGAACATGGGACATCGTTCGATCTCCGACGACAGCTAAAGCGGAGATGCAGGACGCGCAAGCTTCTGTAGGGAGGATTAAATATGGTCGCCCGCTAAGAGACAGCTGGAGGAGCCATCACCAGCCATTATTGGCCAGCCTATTGGTACTCGGAGCTGGACTACAGATGGCGCTGGAAAGATAGCGAAGCATCCGTGGGTCGAGAAGGAAGCCTTAAACTTCTAATTTACATAAATAAAAACATTCGTTGAACATTTCATTTATTTGTATTTTAATTTCTTTGTGCACCAGTAGACTCTTTTTTTTTAATTGCTCCAATTGATTTGTTTTCCGTTTGGCAACAAGCCCAGCTGCTTGATAGTAAGACCATGCCGCATGCATTGCGGGAGAATAAGATTTTTCGACTATTGAAACTCTTAGCCGATCTGAGTACTTGGCTTACTAATAGAAGTATATTTTTCTGAGCAGAACTACGAGACTCCACCTCCACCAGCTACTTGCCAGCTAAAGCGGTCTGCAGATGGCGCGGGGACATGACGAAGCATCTGTTGGACGAGAAGGATGCTTTAAAATACTAATTTACTTAAATAAAAACATTCGTTGAACATTCCATTAATTTTTAATTTAAATTCCTTGTGCACCAGCACAATTGATTTGTTGCTCCAATTGATTTGTTTTCCGTTTGTCAACAAGCCCAGCTGCTTGACAGAAAGACCATTATACATGCATTGCGGGTCAACTGTGAAAAGTTCGGTCAAACTACAAAAAATAATTTTTCGACTATTAGCCGATCCGAGTACGTGGCCTTAACAGTGTTACAATATTTCTTTGAAAACAGTGTGTGCAAAAGGTATAAATAACAATAAATTTGAAAAATTTAAATCGGGTATATAGTATATTTATAAGAGTCAAACGGCTTATTCTCTTAATTATTCGCGGTCACACTGAAAAGTAGATTGCCAACAAAAAGTTTTTGAAGAAGTTATATACAGAAATATTATTTATTTATGTTGACAACAATAACGGATCTAACGTTTTTTTAAAAGAGAAAATATTTCCTAAACAAATTTATAAAGAAGTGTTTCTATTGAATAACAAGCATAAGTTCATAAATACAATACAGGCTATGGCAGATTTGGAAGCGGTGTTAGCTGATGTCAGCTATCTGATGGCAATGGAAAAGTCAAAATGTACTCCTGCTGCAAGAGCCAGCAAGAAATTAATTTTACCCGACCCCAGGTATCTAACTTTTATTAATAAAAATGTATATTATGTACATACAGTTGCTCAATATACGTAAGTATGTACCTATATACATACCCTGCAGTACCATTCAGCGCTTATTGAGCACTCAATCACTGCAAAAAGCTCATCACTCAGCGCTCAATGAACGCACAATTTGTATGGAGCTATGTGCTGAAATTAACATAGGCATGTCCTAGGGTTCATCAGTGCTCAAAAAATAGCACGCATTGAGCGCTTTTTTTGAGCACCCTCTTGAGCGCTCGATTGAGCAGCGGTAAAAGCACACATTCAGCACACGTTAAGCGCTCATTCAAGCAGCGAAAAAGCGCACTTTCAGCGCTTAGCAGCAAATAAAATTTCAGTTGTAATTTTTATTTTTTTTTGTTTATTTTAAAATTTGAGCTCGGGGGTTTCCGGTGTTATCGGGGTCGCTGGCACCTCCTTCTCAGCATCTGGTGCCGGCGTTGCCTTTTTTTTTGGTACAACTCAAGTTTTTAACGCACCGCATTGCCTTCTGCAGCGCCTTTTCGGGAGGCTCTGAGGGATCCACCAGGGCGATTGCATCTAGTATTAGAAAAAAATTAGTTTTAAAAATAAAACAAGACGAGAATAAAAACGAGTGACCGAAAGTAATCGTTATTTGTAAGATATATTTATAATAAAAGAAATGTTATCTTTGGCATTCAATGTAAAAATCCCAGAAGTCTTTTAAAAATTAAACTTACAAACAATAGTTTTCAGCCTCAACAAAAACTTACTTAATAGGGCACGGCGAAATTTGGGTAGTCTGAGCCTCTTCTTGTTTTGCCCCCCTCCAAGTTGTGGGACAGAACAAGTTCCTCGGATAATATGCTTAAGATGGAACGACTTAGCCTTCCATTTTTTTTATAGATTTACCATCAGCCTTGTCTAAAAATATAAGAAAATTAATAAAATATCGAGAAGAAATTTGCAAACTTTTGTTTTCGGTCACTTGATCTATTTTATTTTGTTGTAAAAAATTATTTATGTATTTTTTTTATTATTTATTAAATCATTTATTTATTTTGCAGATGCGGAAAAAATACCACTTTTCCAGGGACGGAAAATTAGAGATGTTTGAGATTTTTATTTAAATAGTCATGTAAACGAACATGACTTACACAAAAATAAAAATTGGGCTTTAATGTTATTAATACAAAAAATCATAAGTTATAAAACCGAACATCTCATATTTTTGGTCCCTAGGATCTTATCACTCAATAAGATTTTCAAATTTTTTCACAGATTCATTAATTTGTTTATTTATATGCATCGTTTGTTGTTTTTCACGTCAAAAATTTATATTTTTCACAGCTATTTTTTTTCCGCCACGTGTTTTTTTGGGAATCTTCTATTTTCCATTTTTTCAATATACTTTAACTTGTTTTTACTCTCACTGATTAAATAAATATTGGTCTGCGACAGACTTACCTGAGAATCGTATAGGTATCACTTTTAAACCACTGGTTTATTTTATTTAACTACCTTAATTGCGTGCAATTCTAACTCCTTCATATAAGTAAACCCAAGTGAAAAAGACGAAAAAAGTAGCGTGCCTTCCAGAAAAACAACAAGCAACAACAACAACGGTTCCGCTAATCCGTTGTTGTTCTGTTTTTTTGGCATGTCCCGTTTGGTCTATGCATCTTGCACATAAAAGCAGGGTATTTATAGACATATCCGACTATGCAAATCGGTTTATAAAAATATATTCTTAAAACTTCACATATTATTAAATAATATTAATAAACCTATAAATTTGTTTAAGAAATACAAATATTTTAAAACAGAAACCTTTTATTTTAAATGGTTCTTTTATCATTTACGAACAAATGTCGCATTATTCAAAAGGCAAGGGTGCACAAAAGTCTATATATTTTAGTTGCTGGGCCTCCTTCCCATCACGCGCACTTTTTCGTCTGAGACTTGACGAGAGAGGGAGAGCCCAAAATTACTTTTTTGTGCGTTCTCTTTGCGGACCCGACTGAGAGCGCGTCGCTTTGCCGCCGTTGCGCTCAGCTCTGCCGGCGTCGCTGGCTTCTCTGCCGACGTCGCAGTCGGCTTCGTGATGATTGGGCGCTTAACTCAATTGTGGAACTGCAGGGTATGTACAATGGACATACATATGTGAAATATCAGACGACAACACTTAATTTCGATATCTAAGTGTTAATTGACGAGCAGGAAAATATTAATATGTTAAGATCTCAAAAACTTTAAAAGTAAGAAAGTTCGGATTAGTCAAGCATATTCTTGGGACTCCTGAGCACCGCTAGTTGATAAGCCGAGTAACTCTTACGCCCACAAATCAACTTTGTTGGAATAAAATGTCTGCCCTTTCCAGGTGATGATTTTATTCTTGTCCTAATTGGTTAAAATACGAGGGTGATCCGATAAGTACTTGGCCTCCAAAAGAAAAACAAATATTTTGGAAAAGTGGCGGCTTATTTCTCAACGTAATCGTCTTTTAGCTCGATACGGAAGTGTGGGCCGGTGCGTTGTCATGATGGAAGAGCACTTTTTTTTTCGCCAAATGGGTCCGTATTTTCTGCAATTCGGCGGCGAATCGGCCCAATAATTCGGCATAGTACAGCCCTGTGACCGTTTTGCCCTTCTCCAGGTAGTCGATGTAGATCACACCTTGTGAATCCCAAAAAACGGTGTCCATCACCTTTCCGACCGATGGGACAGTCTTCGCCTTCTTCGGAGCAGGTTCGCCGGGTGAAGTCCACTGTTTCGACTGTTCCTTGGTCTCTGGAGTGTACCAGTGAATCCATGCTTCGTCGACGGTCACGAAACGACGCAGAAACTCCTTCGGATTGCGCTTAAACAGCGTCAATCACTGCTCTGAAGTGGTCTCACGGTTGCTTTTGTTGTCCGGAGTGAGCAAACGCGGCACCCATCGCGCCGACAGCTTTCCCATGCCCAAAATTTCATGCAGGATATGACCCACGCGGTCTTTTGACATGCCTACTGTCTCAGCTATCTCGCGATTTCAAATCGCACAAATCACAGACCGATATTGCTCTTTCTCCATTTTTCTAAAATCCGCGGACACGTCCGATTCCAAACGCAGTCAAAACAAAACTACTAGTCCGATTCGGCTGAAATTTCGACAGTAGCCGTCTACTAGAATTTACTACACGATACTAAATTTCTATTGCGATAGTGACGCAATCGGGCGGTGAGGCTAAGTACTTATCGGACTGCCCTCGTACTTGGACTCGTTTAAAAAATCCCTTTTATCTCATTGCAGAGGATGTTATAATTTTGGTTAGAAGGCGTTTCCGACCACTGATGAGAATCACTATGCCATGTACGTTCACCAATACCCTTTACCCGCTTATACCGTTTGCGAGCTAAATCAATAATGGTTGGGTCACGAATTTCAACGCAATTAATAAAAGTTCCGACTCTCGCTCGCCAGAAATAAGGGTGGTGTTCTTGCCACGCCCCCAAGGTGCCTATACCAATTATTTTCATAAAAAACTTGCGTGCAAAGGACAAGCTGAATTCGGTGTGAGGGTCTCCACTCATCCTAGCCATATAGAACTGGAAAGGGATTAGAAAGGCATAAAAAGAAAGTTCCTTTGCTTCGAATCGTGCCTCCGAGCGTCGTGGACCTCAGATTTTTCGAGGCTTGATTTGCCCTTCCAACCTATGGCTATCATCATCCTGGAAAAAGAATTCCTGATTTTAACAATAACCCTATCCGTCCAGAGATCTCAAAGGATCATGTTAGCTGGGGTCAAAAATGGGGGTTTCTAGCTCATTATAAAAATTTATTTAACATCTAAACATAAAAAAATGTAAACCCTGACATATAATGGTTATGGTTAAAACATAATAAATAAAATATAAATATAAAAAATAATAATATAGGAATACAATTAAATAAATTAATATAAATTTAACAAATACGGGCAATGCATATACAAACATAAAATTTAGCTCCAGTACTTTAAAACTTCAAAATTTAACTTTAAGAGGGAAACCATTTATATTTATGTATAATTGAATTGCAATTGCATCGAACAAGCAAACGAAATTTGGTGAAATCGGCAAGTAAGGTTCAATCGAGTCTTTTACATTTTCGATGTCTTTTTTTTCCTCTTGATTTATATTCAACACTTTAACTTTAATTTAGTCATCGGAATTCTTTAAACATTTTTTCTCGATTTTCTTTCCTTTTTAGATTTTAATTTATTTTATCCAATACAGACATCACCAAATTATAGTTATATCGTTAATTGTGAATTTTCACTCACCACCAATATCGCAGTTCCAGCGCTTTCTCGGACGAATCGTGGCTGAACATAATATCACTAATTTTTGGAAAATTAAAACCTTACCTTTTTTTCTCCTTCCTTTTGGTTCTCAAAGAGGTAAGGTGTATGGGACTACAACAACACTCACTACGAACCGCCTTAATGCCATTTGCTTTTTACATTTTTTTTCCTCTTTTTGGAATTGGCTTTGGCCCACAAAACTAACAGAATCACTTATTTACTTATTCACTAACAAAACAAAATCTATCTAATTTATAATTAAACTCTCCTTTCACCGAACCGCGTTTCCTTAAGCGACTAATCGCCTTTTCTTTTCCACGTTTGAAATCACTCGATCAGCGTATGACCGTCGCCGATTACATTTCACGAATCCGAAATTCACTTTCTCTTTTAACTTTTTCGAGAGTAAATTGTTGAGCAAAAAAAAAAGATTGGACGACTTTAGAGCGCGGTCGCGAGACAACTAGGTGCTTAAACTCAAATGTTCGACGGTTGCCCCTTAAGTGGAACTCAAGTCCACCTATTGATAAAAAAACAAGGAAGAACGCTATAGTCGAGTACCGCGACTATCAGATACCCGTTACTCAGGTATAGGGACGAAAGGGAAATGGAGATATGCAAGCAGCAAAGCGAGATAAAAATGCGCCACCTACCGGCGGTAGACAGATCTAAGCATTATGGGCGTTAGAGTGGGCGTGGCAAATTTTTTTTTGGATCAATCGATAGGTATCGACGAGACCAATACATTTCAGTTAAAATTTTTTATCTAGCATGAAAATTGTGGGCGTCACAGGTTTTCGCGGTTTGTGGGCGTTAAAGTGGGCGTGGCAAACTTTTTTTTGGGTCAATCGATAGGTATTGATGAGAACAATACATTTCAGTTAAAATTTTTATTCTAGCATCAAAACTGTAGGAGCCACAGTTTTGGGCGGTTTGTGGGCGTTAGAGTGGGCGTGGCACTGTGCTGAAACAAACTTGCTCTGCGTAAGAAGCTCAGGAATCTGCACGCCAAATCTCAATAGCCTAGCTCCCATAGTTTCCGAGATCTCAGCGTTCATCCGGACGGACAGACAGACGGACAGACGGACATGGCTAGATCGACTCGGCTAGTGATCCTGATCAAGAATATATATACTTTATGGGGTCGAAAACGCTTCCTTCTGCCTGTTACATTCTTTCCGACGAATCTAGTATACCCTTTTACTCTACGAGTAACGGGTATAATAAAAATCACAAAAAATATGTTTTCCGATCGCTGCTCCTGCAGGTCTGCGCCGTAGACATCAGATTCCACCAAATCCGTTCTCCACAATTATAGGCCGAATAATTTCGCTTCCGGTGATGGTAACGCAGGTATAAGCGCCAAGCCTAGCAAATAAATAATATTTTGGCCAGACATTCTCATTAGAACCTCTGCACTTCCTTACCTCTACGGACTTAACGCTGGCGAAAGATAACTCCCATCTTTGTTCTTTCATTTGAACTTCTGCCCCTGGCCACGAATCTGAACTTCACTTATTTCACCCAAGCGTAATGTAACTAAGAATTATGAGTTTTAAGTCGCGCACCACCGATCCTCAGGAGATGTGAAAATGGAAGGAACGCTATGGACGCTTGACTCATGGAGCTAACCCCTGTGGAGACATTTTACCCTGTTACTCTCCTTCAACTCTTTCTATACCCCTTCCTAGTTCTAACATTGACTCCTTTATGGCGCACCTTTACCAAAAATTTTTTTCCTGCAGATACAAGCGTTACAGAGCTCAGTTTTAAATCTATCGATTTAACATTTTTCCAATCGTTATAGTATGAGCAGTGCTCAGAACATATTAACCTCCCGATGGGAGGACAATTCCAAAGTTCCAGTTTAGCACTTATTACAAAAGTCACATTTTTTTTAAAAACTACATTTTCCACGTCTTGAAAACTAACATTTTTTAATTTTTCAAAAACTTCTTTTTTTTATTTTCTATGATTTTTTGAATGTGTCGATCTCTTTTAAGAGAAACTTCGATAAAAATGTTTACTTTTAAGCCTAGAAAAAAGTTCACAAAGTAGACTTTCACAAAAATTAGTAATTTTCAAAGGGTGCTAAATGGGTTTAAAAAGTCTTGTGTTACTTAAACGGAATTAAAGTGGCCTTTCTATTGATACCAAAACGTAAACATATGTAGCAAGGTTAAACTATGAGTGTATTTAACTTTTGGTTGGTCAAGACACTTATGCCGACTAGTGTATAGCCGTAATCTGGGATAATGTCGGTGCTTATGATGGAATTTTTGGGCAGTGTAAGAGCTATTTCATGCAGTCCTTGATTGGGGTAAAAACCGATGTCGTTCGGACTACCATATCCTATAGAAAGAATCGGTTAAAATATCAGATTTTCAAAGTTTTTGATGGTTTTAAAGAAGTTAGTGACGTGAAACTTGGATAGAATTCTGAGACATGAAATTGGACGGGATTCGGAACGATGTTTTCCGAAAAAGGTTTTGCGGTGGACATAGTTCAGGTCGCTCTCATTTTAGTGAAAATCGTAAAAAATATATACTTACCCCAATCAAAAAATCAACGAAACGAAAATTTCTATACAAAAATAACACGGAAATTTCCTGAACCAAACTCTGTGATCGTAAGAAAGATTTGAAACTCGTAATAAAAAATGTATACTGAAGAAAATGCTTAGGTGCAACAAACTGAAGATTTGTGTGCTTTTAAGTGGATGTGGCTGAATCAAAATTTGGCATTATAAGCACTAGGAGAACCTACATGCCAAAAGTTCACTCTCTAGCCTTAAAAATGTGAACTGGTAGCAAATATATTGCTTTCATTCTAATAAAATATGTCCAGCAATCATTTCGCTTTCGTTTGAATTAAATAAGCCACGTAGTTTTTATAATTTAAGAAAAGTCCAAAAATAATTGTTTTCTATGATCATTTATGTATATTAAAATTTTTTTTTTCCAATCAATCGCTCGGTTGGAACCTGAAACGCTTGTCTAAAATGCTAGATAGTTTAGTAGCTCCATCTGTGGGTCCGATTAAACCCAGCGGTGGCGCCACCTGTGACAGGCCCAGAAAGGGGTTATAGGTAGCTGGTGGGTCTAGGAGAATAACAGCGGCAAATGTCAAGCGGCCCTAGAAATTCACCATGCCCCACGATCGAGGTTACCGGCGGGTCGGCAACGGCGGATGCTGTCTTTTCCTTTTCGGCAGCGGCAGCGTATAGACGCAGTCAACTCAAGTTAGTTCGCGAGTGACATAAAAGGGAAATTTTCCACTTGCTTAATTTTCGGTTGGATCGCGCCTAGACTGGTGAGTTTTTGATAGAAAAGGGAGTGTTTAGGAAATTAAGTTCAGCCGGAAAATTATTGTAGGCGGTCGGCTGTAGGCGATTCGGAAAGTCCCCGAGAAGGCGCTGGAGAAGCAAAGAAAAAGAAAACGGATGTGGATCTTGGTGCCAAACGCAAGCGGGGAAAATCGGCGGCCAAGCTGAAAAGTCGGCGGCAGCAGCGTTGGAAATCAAGCGTTAATTTTATATATACAATTTTGACCTAACCTGACCCAAGTTTTACCAGCTGCGTGTGACCCCATAACCCGAGGCGGTACAGGCCGTGTATTTGAGAAAGAAAAAGGAGAGGAGAGTTCCAATTTAGACACCCGCAGCGTTAGAAGTTACAAAAATCCCGACCTACGACAGCAAAATTTAAATTGAGCCGTAAAAGCAGCCGCTATCGCTTGCGTGGCTAAAGGGAGGCGGGGCCACGCATAAGCGGGAGCTTTCAGTCTCCTATACGGATCGAATCACGCCAGTCGCCTTCATTGCGCTCCGTCGCGAAAAGAAGAATTTAGAAAAAAAAAATCAATTTACGCGGAAGTAAACGATTTTTTTTTGCACCAGCTGCACGCGTCGGCGAAAGCCTGTAGTTACTGCCCGCGAGTAAGTTGGCGGCTAGAACATAATTTAAGCAAATTAAGTGTAAGCATAGTTTTTTTGTGTTGGTGCTTGTGAATATGTGGGTGTAATTGTGCTTAGGGCAGCTAGCTAAGGAAGAAAGAAGAAAAAGGCGAGCATGCAATGAATCCGCGATCGAAACTTCAGCCAGCCCCGAAGAATTTTTTTTTACATTTTTTTGCTGTGTCGGTTTGAGTGTCTCCTTTTCCCCTTTTTTTTTGCATTTTCTTTCCCCCTTCACAGCTCTCATCATCCCGAAGAAAGCGCTTTCGTCGATGGATTTGAAACAGTGGTGAGTCCAAATCTTCATCTATTTATTACATAAAAGAAGGGGAGTAGGAAGGAAATGGAATAAATTGGAGGGTGAGACGTAGGAAGAAAAGATCAGAAGGGACGGCCGAATGTGCAAGGAATAGAAAAAAATTTACGACAACGTCTGAGCGAACCGGGAAAGCATGAGCTAAAGAAAGCTCGACCGCGTGGATCCCAAGCTCTTCGTTCGCTTTGAGTTTAGTTTTATTTGCCAGTCGACGAAATTGTATGACTAATTTTCCATAAAATTTGAATTCGAAATGTCCATAAAGAAACCCTGATATTAGCAAGCACGGCAACAAAAATCGTACCATTAATAATTTAGGCAAAGTCCACCAAGGGGATTTGCGAAATCGCTTACCAGTTTTTGTTTCAAAAGTATTTAATCTTGTAATTTTTAAATTGTCGTCTATTCGGATGAGATTTTATATCGTTTACCTTAGGATAAGTTATGTTTGTATTTTACTATAATTAAAATTTTTATAATGTGCTAAAAGGAATGAATGCAATGAAGGAGTGCACTTGAAAAAAAAGGGGTCGAGGGTAAGAGCGACCATTGGTAGGGTGGGCATGACCAAGACCTCCAGAACATCGAGGGAGGCGAGAAGGGCAGATCAGTCGGAAAGGGAGTATATAAGAAAGGTCCAGCATCATGAAGTGTGTGATATTCTCTATACCGGTCAGATTGGTGAGGTACGCGAATATCGGAGTTTTATTAGGAATAGGCATTCCGAGATGTCGGCAAGACCATCACACCCATAGCCGAAGAGCCAGAGCCGGAGAATAACTTATCGCGTGCGCTGGCATCTCGAGGTAACATCTGGCCTAAAGTTTTTATAAGTGTAGCGGTTCGTTACAGTTATAATTAATAAAAGAATAATTAATAAAATTATGATTGGCGCCCAACGTGGGGCCACATTTTTAATGTGACTTACACACACACATACATTCGTTTTGCTGCGAGTACTAATGACCAAGGGGTGGGCTGGCATATAGGTGTGTTTAAATATATGTACTTAGCTAAGGTTGCTCCAGTCGTTAGGATATCAGTTTCGACTTTAAAGGTGTTCGGAAGCGTAGGAAAACGGAAGATCATCATCGAGCCGACCACTGCCGACAGTTTTTTTTTAGCCGAAGCAAACCTATTTGTGTATACTCTACACGTCGCAGCTCGAGGCGGTGCAAGTCAGACGCATAGGACATGCAACTGGACTTGCTTACGAAAAGCGGGACACTTGACCACGGATGACAGGCATCACCAAAGGCTCGCGAAGAAAAATTACACAAGTTGCACATATCCATTTGTCAAATATTCGCATAGGAATTACTGAGTAAAAATGTTTTTTATATAAACCCTCAGGCTACGGATAGAGACAAGAGGCATATGCCCGACATTTATCTCAGAGTGCAATAATCTGTCGCTTGGATAACAGAGAGCGAAAAGCTTCGCGTTACAATCTGACCACGGCGGACGTTGTTTGTTTTTGTTGTCGCTGATAAGCGAGTCAAAGCTCTGTGTTTTTATTTTCCCTTTTTGTGCTGATCGAAACCTTTTGGTTGTATAAAAGTGCATTATTATTGCAAGCAATTAGCTAAGCTTGCTGGTTTGATTTTGTTGAGTTGTTTGAATTGATTTTATCTATTTATTTTTGTATACAATTTACGAATGCTTCGCAAACGATGACTAGGCTGATGGATAAGGTAATACCGGCTGAACTTAGGAACGAGGTCTTTGTTTATTTGGACGATTTGCTTATTGTCTCAGATAGTTTCAACAGTCACCTGAAGGTTTTGAGTTCGGTGGCAAGTGGCATTCGAGCAGCATGTTTGACATTGAACGTAGAAAAGGGCAATTTTTGCATGAAAAGTGTCAAATATTTAGGACATATAGTAGGGGAAGGCGTAGTGCGTACAGACCCTGATAAAATTTCGGCCATGACGAATTTTCGAGTGCCAAAGACTTTGAAAGCTTTGAGGAGATTCCTTGGCATGGTCGGTTGGTACCGAAAATTTATAAGTAATTTCGCTGCAGTGTCAGCTCCCTTAACCGATCTACTAAAACCTAGACAAAAGTTTGTGATGAGCGTTGAGGGTGAGCGAGCATTTAATAAGTTTAAAGAAATGCTTTGCTCTGCACCCGTTCTGCGTAGTCCAGATTTTAGCAAGCCCTTTTATATCCATTGTGATGCTAGCAACACCTGAGTAGGGGGTGTCTTAGTTCAAAAGTCTAAGAGTGGCGAAGAGTGTCCAATTGCCTTTGTATCAAAGAAGCTCAATAAGGCTCAAAGAAACTATTCGGTCACGGAAAAAGAGTGTTTAGCGGCTATTATTTGCATCAAGAGGTTTCGTGCCTATGTTGAGGGCCACGAATTCACGGTAATTACCGATCACGCGTCGCTTAAATGGTTGATGACACAGACAGATTTGCATTCTAGACTCGCAAGGTGGGCATTGAAACTTCAAAGTTTCAATTTTAAAATAGAGCATCGCAGTGGCAAGCTCAATGTTGTTCCTGATGCCTTATCGAGGGTCAACGAAGAAGAAGTCGCTGCATTAGAGGCCAGCCACGGGTTGCTTGTAGATTTAGAATCTTCCCAGTTCAAAGATCCGGACTACATAGAGCTGATCGAAAAGGTTAAAGCTAATGCCAGCAGTCTCCCTGATTTAAAATCAGCCGATGGTTTTGTGTTCCGGAGAACTGAACATACATCTGGGGAGCCGATCCACTATAATTTTTGTTGGAAGTTATGGGCTCCCTCGGGTTTGGTGCCTGTAGCACTTAAGAATACGCATGATGACCCGTTAGCGTCGCATGGAGGCGTTCGCAAAACATTGGAAAGGCTTAGGCGATACTATTATTGGCCAGGCTTGGTAAAAGATGTAAAAGAATATATAAGGTCATGTGATACTTGTAAAATGAATAAAGCCCCAAACCAAGCGTTGCGACCTCCAATTGGAAAGGCTTCGGAGTCAGCGAGGGCATTTCAAAAACTTTACATAGATTTCTTAGGACCTTACCCAAGATCCAGAAGTGGCAATATTGGGATCTTTATTGTGTTGGATCATTACAGCAAATTCGTTTTCTTAAAGGCAGTAAAGAGACTGTCGGCAGAGGTAGTTGTGAAGTACATGCAGCAGGAACTTTTTCATGTTTTTGGCGTTCCCGAGACGATTATGTCAGATAATGGATCGCAGTTTAAGTCTGAAGCATTTCAAAAATTCCTAAGAGAGTACAAGGTATCTCACCTCAGTCAAATGCCTTGGAGCGGGTAAATCGCTCCGTGATAGCCGCCATTCGATCCTACGTGCGGAGTGATCAGAAGGATTGGGATGAGCAGCTAAGTAGTATTTGCTGCGCCCTGAGATCAGCTGTTCACTCGAGCTTAGGGACGTCCCCATACTATATGGTGTTTGGACAGCATTTCATATCGTCTGGGGCCACATACAAACTGTTAAGAGCCCTCAATTTGCTGGGAGATAAAACGTTGGCGTTTTCTAGGGAAGACTCTCTTGAGCTGGTCCGCAGCAAAGCTCTAGAGGTAATGAAAAATCAGTTCGAGAAAAATGAGCGAAAATACAATTTAAGGTCAAGGGAGGTGTTCTTCAACGAAGGTCAAGAAGTTTATCGTAGAAATTTCAAGCAAAGTAATTTCGCAGCTGGCTATAACGCAAAGTTGGGACCAGCCTTCGTAAAGTCACGGGTGAGAAAAAAGGTTGGTCAAGCTTGTTATGACCTCGAGGATCTACAGGGACGGTATGTGGGGCGCTATCATGCCAAGGACATAAAGCAGTAGAGTCAGGATGACAAGCGTTCTTGGTATCATCCTTGGAGCGTCGACCCCCAAGTCTGATCTTGAGGTGGGGGTATTTTTGAAACGCTTGTCTAAAATGCTAGATGGATTAGTAGCTCCATCTGTGGGTCCGATTAAACCCAGCGGTGGCGCCACCTGTGACAGGCCCAGAAAGGGGTTATAGGTAGCTGGTGGGTCTAGGAGAATAACAGCGGCAAATGTCAAGCGGCCCTAGAAATTCACCATGCCCCACGCTCGAGGTTACCGGCGGGTCGGCAACGGCGGATGCTGTCTTTTCCTTTTCGGCAGCGGCAGCGTATAGACGCAGTCAACTCAAGTTAGTTCGCGAGTGACATAAAAGGGAAATTTTCCACTTGCTTAATTTTCGGTTGGATCGCGCCTAGACTGGTGAGTTTTTGATAGAAAAGGGAGTGTTTAGGAAATTGAGTTCAGCCGGAAAATTATTGTAGGCGGTCGGCTGTAGGCGATTCGGAAAGTCCCCGAGAAGGCGCTGGAGAAGGAAAGAAAAAGAAAACGGATGTGGATCTTGGTGCCAAACGCAAGCGGGGAAAATCGGCGGCCAAGCTGAAAAGTCGGCGGCAGCAGCGTTGGAAATCAAGCGTTAATTTTATATATACAATTTTGACCTAACCTGACCCAAGTTTTACCAGCTGCGTGTGACCCCATAACCCGAGGCGGTACAGGCCGTGTATTTGAGAAAGAAAAAGGAGAGGAGAGTTCCAATTTAGATACCCGCAGCGTTAGAAGTTACAAAAATCCCGACCTACGACAGCAAAATTTAAATTGAGCCGTAAAAGCAGCCGCTATCGCTTGCGTGGGTAAAGAGAGGCGGGGCCACGCATAAGCGGGAGCTTTCAGTCTCCTATACGGATCGAATCACGCCAGTCGCCTTCATTGCGCTCCGTCGCGAAAAGAAGAATTTAGAAAAAAAATCAACTTACGCGGAAGTAAACGTTTTTTTTTTGCACCAGCTGCACGCGTCGGCGAAAGCCTGTAGTTACTGCCCGCGAGTAAGTTGGCGGCTAGAACATAATTTAAGCAAATTAAGTGTAAGCATAGTTTTTTTGTGTTGGTGCTTGTGAATATGTGGGTGTAATTGTGCTTAGGGCAGCTAGCTAAGGAAGAAAGAAGAAAAAGGCGAGCATGCAATGAATCCGCGATCGAAACTTCAGCCAGCCCCGAAGAATTTTTTTTACATTTTTTTGCTGTGTCGGTTTGAGTGTCTCCTTTTCCCCTTTTTTTTTTTGCATTTTCTTTCCCCCTTCACAGCTCTCATCATCCCGAAGAAAGCGCTTTCGTCGATGGATTTGAAACAGTGGTGAGTCCAAATCTTCATCTATTTATTACATAAAAGAAGGGGAGTAGGAAGGAAATGGAATAAATTGGAGGGTGAGACGTAGGAAGAAAAGATCAGAAGGGACGGCCGAATGAGCAAGGAATAGAAAAAAATTTACGACAACGTCTGAGCGAACCGGGAAAGCATGAGCTAAAGAAAGCTCGACCGCCTGGATCCCAAGCTCTTCGTTCGCTTTGAGTTTAGTTTTATTTGCCAGTCGACGAAATTGTATGACTAATTTTCCATAAAATTTGAATTCGAAATGTCCATAAAGAAACCCTGATATTAGCAAGCACGGCAACAAAAATCGTACCATTAATAATTTAGGCAAAGTCCACCAAGGGGATTTGCGAAATCGCTTACCAGTTTTTGTTCCAAAAGTATTTAATCTTGTAATTTTTAAATTGTCGTCTATTCGGATGAGTTTTTATATCGTTTACCTTAGGATAAGTTATGTTTGTATTTTACTATAATTAAAATTTTTATAATGTGCTAAAAGGAATGAATGCAATGAAGGAGTGCACTTGAAAAAAAAGGGGTCGAGGGTAAGAGCGACCATTGGTAGGGTGGGCATGACCAAGACCTCCAGAACATCGAGGGAGGCGAGAAGGGCAGATCAGTCGGAAAGGGAGTATATAAGAAAGGTCCAGCATCATGAAGTGTGTGATATTCTCTATACCGGTCAGATTGGTGAGGTACGCGAATATCGGAGTTTTATTAGGAATAGGCATTCCGAGATGTCGGCAAGACCATCACACCCATAGCCGAAGAGCCAGAGCCGGAGAATAACTTATCGCGTGCGCTGGCATCTCGAGGTAACATCTGGCCTAAAGCTTTTATAAGTGTAGCGGTTCGTTACAAACTTTGGCTACCGTAGTACTAACGTTTTGTTTTTTGCGTTATTTTGCAGAGCTGTACGACCAATAGTTAACATTTAAAAAAAAAAACAATTTTTATTTGTTAAATATAAAATATACGTACTCAGATATGATCCCCATGTAAGGAAAATCAAAGAATGTATGGGCTTCTCTATTTACTACTTAATAAAACCTCGAGGATGGGTGTGGAAATATCCTTAATATTATTTTTGTCTTTATCAGGAATTTAATGTAAACAATGAAAAACGCTATAGTCGAGTACCTCGACTATCAGACAACTGTTACTCAGCTAAGGGACCAAAGGGAAATGGAGATATGCTAGCAGAAAAGCGAAATTAAAAAGCGCCACCTACCCGCGATCTCAGTATATGATTATGTGGTCGGTAGACAGATTTAAGCGTTATGGGCGTTAGAGTGGGCATGGCATTGACGAGACTAAAACATTTCATTTACAATTTTTTTCTAGCATCAAAATTATGGGCGCCACAGGCTTAGGCGGTTTGTGGGTTTTGCGCTGAGTTCAAGGCTACGCAATCTAATTCTGAAATCCCAATTCTCTGTTAAAATTTTAATTCTAGCATCAAAACTTTATGATCCACAGTTTTGGGCGGTTTGTGGGCGTGGCACCCTGCTAAACCAAAATTGCGCTGCGAATGAAGCTCAGGAATCTGCATGCCATCCCAATAGCCTAGCTCTTATAGTTTTCGAGATCTCAGCGTTCATCCGGACGGACAGATAGACGGACATGGCTAGATCGACTCGGCTATCAAGAATATATATACTTTATAGGGTGTGAAACGCTTCATTTTACCTGTTACATACTTTCTGACGAATCTCGTATACCCTTTTACTCTACGAGTAACGGGTATAAAAATCATCAATGTACCAACTATAAAAAACATAGACCAAAATATGACTCCCTGTGCCTTTTTTTGGGTCCCTCGCCAAGGCTCATATTTTCAATAAAACATATGTATTTAGGGGAAGAATGCTGAAGTTATATTTTCAGCGGGAAAAAGGCCTGAATCTTTCTGATGCGGTTTGCAACAATATTTTGGTTTTGAAGTCTGTAAGCAGCACATGTGCATCTCGGCTAACCTCTTTTCGAAATGGAAAGAGATCCCATTTCAAATTTGAAGGGGTACCTTTACTATCAGATACCCGTTACTC
Source organism: Drosophila suzukii (assembly GCF_043229965.1). Classification (NCBI taxonomy): domain Eukaryota; kingdom Metazoa; phylum Arthropoda; class Insecta; order Diptera; family Drosophilidae; genus Drosophila; species Drosophila suzukii. Next base: position 7,224,261 of record NW_027255896.1, on the reverse strand, counting down.
AGCTAAAGGGACCAAAGGGAGATGGAGATATAAGTTAATTTTTTTTCCTTTAAGAAATAATATTTTTTAAACAATTTTTTAATTTAAATATCGTTTTTATTTGAACTTCAAATTTCGACTGATTTCAATATTTAATTGTACAAAAAATGAAACCTAATGAAGCATTGGCGATCGTGGCAGCGGCGGCAGCAGCGACGGCAGCAGCGGCAGCGGTTACGGCAGCGGGTGGCAGCGGAGAGGTGAGCAGCTTGAAGCACAGCCAGCGAAATCAGAATGTTGGTAGCGGGGCTTTTGGCCACAGTTCAGAGCTCTCGAACTTGTGTGCATCACAACTGATGATGAAGTTGCTCAGGCGCATAATATTTTGGCCAGGAAATGGTTTGGTATTTCTTGCACAATGATGTTGTAAGTGGGCAATGAACTGTGCAAGAATTTAATTCGTTTTTTTATAGTTGTATTTCTAGGGTATTAACTTATCCAAGCAGCAAAGCGAGTTTGTAATGCGCCACCTACCCGCTATCTCAATATATGGATTTGTGGGCGGCAGACAGATTTAAGCGTTATGAGCGTTAGAGTGGGAGTGGCAAACTTTTTTTTTGGGTCAATCGAGACTATTACATTACAGTAAAAATTTATTTTCTAGCATGAAAGTTGTGGGCGCCACAGACTTGGGCGGTTTGTGGGCGTGGCAAACTTATTTATAGGTCAATCGATAGGTATTGACGAGACCAATACATTTCAGTTAAACATTTTATTCTAGCACAAAAACTGTAGGCACACAGTTTTGGGCAGTTTGTGGGCGTGGCACCCGGCACCCAACAAACTTGCTAAGCGCAAGAAGCTGAGGAATCTACATACCAGATCCCAACATTCTAGCTTTTGTAGTTTCCGAGATCTCAGCTTTTATCCGGACGGACAGATAGACGGACAGACGGCTAGTGATCCTGATCAAGAACACATATACTTTATGGGGTCGGAAATGCCTGTTTCTACATGTTACATACATTCCGACGAATCTTTTACACTAATGATTGCAAATGATTGTTGAGAAAGTGCATTTTCAGCAATCATTTCAAGAGTGAAATGACATCTTTTATTTGTGCCGCATACAGACTTAGCAATCCTTTTTTCAAAGAAAACTGTGAAGAAATGAAGTTGAGAACTTTTACCAATCCAGCCATAGCGCTTTCTTTTTGCCGCCGATTTTTGCAAAGTTGGTCGTAATATTGCGATTGTTTGGAAAATTTGGTGAGTGATTTGAGTAACGAGAATCTTATGTTTATGATGCGGTGCCTTAACACACGAGTGTGTTAAAAACTTTGTATGTGTGGTTTACTTTCAGTCGGAAGTGAAATTATTCTGAATCACGTTCTTTTATAGGGAATGCTCACCAAAAACATCTTCCGCTTCGATGACCTTTCTCATTCCATTTGCATGGGTGGGGGACAAAAAACATTTTAAATTCATACTAAAACGAACCTGTACATGTAAGCTAGGGGCAATGCATGTCTGCACTTGGATGAATAGTAGTATGCACACATAAAGAGTACACACTATATTCTTGGAAAGAATGTAAATGCCAAACATGCACAATCGGCACTCTTCAAGTGCCAACGTAATTCTACCGAACGCGCGTTAAGCGGGTGATAAGCGGCTTCGTCAGCTTTTCCTACAGCCTGGCAACAACAAATTATTGATCCAAATGTATATGCACATAACATTTTCCCTCTCTGAGCACCGCTCTCAGATTTGAATATATTCGCTGTCCGCGCAGCTTTCATTTAAAATTCCGGTTGTCAAACAATAAAGAAGAACTTAAAGCATGAACCCAACGGTTATTATTTAAAGAACACAAGGACGTTAACACCCTTCTATTACATGGCGACCGTGACAAGTTTTCAGAATCGAGAATTGTGAACTAAAAAAAAAAGAACACAATTAATCGTTAAATAGTTTTAAATATGCGGGACCAGGCTCACTAGTGTTGGTTTGCAAGAAAGGTCAGCTTATTAGCCGGGGCTGGATCGGGGGTGGAAAAGCGCAAAAATGGCCCCATTCTTTATCGGCACCTCAGAGATCTGGAGCGGGAGTAACTGACGATACAAGGTGGAAGGGTCCCAGAAGTAAGGTAAGTTAGATAACACCAGTGTTAAGCATGAGAGCGAAGATTAGGATATATGAGTAGTAAAATGTAGTAGAGTGAAATAAATGGATATTAGTGAATGAACGGGGAGCGGTGAGTCTTGAGCGGTGTCTCGTGTCAGCTAAGGTTACCGTGTTGCGTTTCCGAGCAGCTAACTATGCGCAACGCGGGCTGTGGGTTTTCACCTCCGCACAACCTCCGAGCAGCTTACTTTGTGCCGCGTTAAACTCCGGATCACATTAAAATAATAACTTCTTACCTGTGCAAGGACCAGCACCGGTGCCGCCCGAGTTAAAAGAGCCCGGACGACAGAAGCCACCATTAATGAATACCCCAGAAGACAATGAAGATCCCAAGAAGTTCTAGATGACCCCAAGATGAGAAGAAGAAGACGGCCAAGGACATAAAAAATTTTTTAAACGCTTGCAGAGGACATAATGATTTCAGTGAGAAGTTTGCAACGCAGTGATGGAGACGTTTCCGACCCCACATAGCATATATATTCTAGATCAGCATCACTTTGCGAGTCGATCTTGCCATGTCCGTACGTCCGTTTCTACGCAAACAGTCTCTCAGTTTTAAAGCTATCAGGGTGAAACCTTGCCAAAAGTTTTCTTTCTATATCCTATAGCTCCCATAAAAATATTAACGTATACCCACCTACGCTTGGAAAAAACAATTTTTTAATAAGTTCTGAATTTCGAAATTATTTTTATCAAAATCGCACGACTATATCATATAGCTGCCATAGGAACGATTGTAAAATTGGTGGAAAAATAATATGAAACAAATTATAGCTTCGGTATTTTTTGACATATTATCTTATTCTATTGGGAATATCATTTTTTGTATTTTTAAATTTAATAATTATAACTGCAAGGGTATACAAACTTCGGCTTGCCGAAGTTAACTTCCTTTCTTGTTTGTATCTATATTAGACGCTAGGTCGTTATAAAATCCTATACTTTTGACTTGCTTTTATCTTCAGCAAAATTTAAAATTTAAAACATTCCTCATCTTCACACCACCAGAGGTAGTGGGTTTGGCCCATTTTTTAGTGGTTTCCCCAAGAGGCCTAGTCCACAATGCTAATATTTTACAACTTCAGCAATACTTTCATATGAACGATATTTTTGGATTTTCCCACTGGTGCTAGTTAATAATAATAATTTAAATTTTTTTTGATAATGTGGGGAAGGTGGGAGGGAAGCCGTGAATCTATTTGTTTAAACACAGGAAAACAATTTCAATTTAAGATTATTTTTGCCGTTTAAAGAAAATGTGTTAAATAAGTTAAAGAAATACAAATTAAATATTTTTTAGCAAGAGGATATCAGTGCGTATTATAAAGAATTTGTATTTAAACGAATCTCATTTCCCCAGTTAGCTCCAAATGCATATATGTATAGACACACACAAATGCACACATATATACACACATACCCACGCCGGGAAGAAGAAGTGTGTGCAGTGAGTGAAGGTGCGGGATCCAGCGCTCCGCTGAAAAAGTCGGTCAGCAGCGTCCACATATAGCGGCGCGGCCGTACGCGACTTCCACCGGGCGGCTCAGGGACTCACCTGTCTCCGCACATGAAGGCAAACCCACCGTGAACTCCAGAAGGCATCTAGACTGACATCGAGATTCCTCGGGAACCAAGCGGCACCAAGAAGCACTCTCTTGAGTGATTCTAGATGGCGGGTAAATATTGTTGTTGCACCTTCTCCTCAGCTTCCCACGCTTTGTGCCGCACTACGCTCAGCTGGCCTGAGCAGTGTTGCACAACGTCAGCAGATCCAGCTGACCGCAGGGCAAGCTGGCAAAAACTCCCTGCCATGATAGACCGAAACCCTACATATAGATGTCGTGTTGGTGCGGGGCACCCAGCGTAGGAATGTACTGTCTACATTTGTGCGTTGCTGCTAGCTGACGACTGCTACCCGCTACGGGTTGCACTTGTCGATCGGCGCTCAGCAGTAGCATACATCTAAGGGCTGCTGCTCGAACTCTTTGGCAAGGAGTCCGGGACCGAACGAGTGACACCATTTCTGCACGGCAGAGGACTTCCTGGTGCCAAAGGTCAAGGAGCAGACTGATTGCCAACCACCCCGCTAACGCGGTACACCGTGAAACGGGGCTCTGGCGACCGAGTAGAGGCGGTATAACCTCCATCGGAAAGTCGTGGGGAAATTCGCGGCCACCGATCTTATCGCCAAAAACCCACGTGGCGTCTGACCCATACTGGGCGGCTGCGTGGTGTGCGTCTGTGCCATATTGGCCGGCAGTCACGTCACCTGGCAGCAGGTATAAAATGCAAACAACCTGGCAGTAGGTTTAAAATGCAAACAACCTGGCAGTAGGTATAAAATGCAACAAATAAAAGGAATGTCGATAAAAAACGATACTACTCCAGGTGGCAACCACTCAAGTGGAAATCCACCCGTGGGAACCCCCACGGCCAGGGCACGGATTCTGGAGGCCCTAAATCCCATTGCCAACAACAAACCTGGCGAGACGGTGGCGAACTTGGCCGTCTCGACAGTGAATGCACCAAATTTAAGCAGGAGGAACGAAAACAAAGGTACGGAAGCAGCCGGAGCGTTCAAGAGCAGCTCGAAGCTTCTTAGGTCCCCAGTCCTGGAAAAACCCGCGCGCCAGCCGTCCAAGCGGGAAGATGATAAGTCGCAGGACGCGGCCAAGCGCCAAAGAGACCCAGGCAGCCCAACCGGTGGGCAAAGAACTGCCTCTGCTAAGAGGCCCAAAGCGAACCAGGAGCTCACTGGACCAGAACAGCTCGCGGAGATTGGAGCGCATCTCGACGAAGTCCTCCACCTCACGAGCGTAATGCAGGTGCGTCACATCAATGTGACCATGAAAGCGATGTTTTCGAGGATGAAGTCCCTCCAAGAAGGTGCAGTAATCTCCTTCATCCAAGTTGGAGACTCCCACCAGCAAAAAGAGCCCACGGAGTGCAACAAATGCAAAGGCCCTCTCCGAAACAGCGAGAGCAAGAAGCAAAATACTCCGGTTTGTCTTCAAAAGGACAATGCCGCTCAAACGGAGTTCTGGCGAAACGCGACACAAGGCCCCATGGTCACCAGCGCGGCGCAAACAGGCCCGTGGCGAAGGCTAAGTCAACCCGGGACGGTTCTAGACGGGGGAGAGTCGGGGAGTCTAGTCGGGGGACTCCACCAGCGCAATCGTCTGCGCGAAGAGCGCCATCGGGTTCCCAGCAGAAAAAGAGGAGAAATCCACAAGAGGAGCATGCCAAAAACCGAGGCCCCCGAGAAAAAACAGCCGCGAGACGCAGCGCTGGAAAGGACGCGACCACCGCCTGGAGAAAGGCTGCTCCAAAAAAGCGGGCGCGAATGCCTCACCGCCCGGACGCCCTTGTAATGAAAGCGAATGGCAAGACCCACAGCGAAGTCCGATGGTCACCCGTAGGGACGACGGCAAGCTGCAAAACCTCAGCACCCGAGTAAACAAGGTCAGGCGCACAGCGAACGGGATCCTTCTTCTGGAGCTCAACAGAAGCGAGGACACCAGCACGGAGGCAATAAAAGAGAGCCTTGAGGCGGTTCTAGGAGAAGTTAGTGCGGTGCGAGCGCTATCCGAAAGCGCGAGGACAAGGACGGTGGTGACTAGCGACCTTGACCCGCTAGTTGAGGCCGAAGATGTCACCAAAGCTCTGGTGGACCAATTCGCCGTGAACGCCGAATCGGTTAAATTGAGGAGTCTACGTCCATCACGCAGAGACATCCAGACGGCAGTGGTTATCTGTAAGGGTAAAATCAAGCTAGGATGGTCTATCTGCAAAGTGAAGGAGAGGGACTCGCAGCCCAGGTGCTACAAGTGCCTAGAGATTGGGCACATTGCTATAAGTGCCATAGCAAAGTGGACAGAAGTGGGTGCTGCAATAAGTGCGGCAAGACGGGGCACAAAATCGCTCAATGTGCCAACGGGAGCGTATGCTTTATATGCACCGAAGGAGGACCGAAGTCGAGGAACCACCAAGCAGGAAGCAGGCGGTGTCCTCACGCCGCAAAAAGAGCCGTAGCCAAACCCCGCGAATGGAAGTGATCCAGATAAACCTAATCACTGCCGGGCTGCGCAGGACCTACTCCTGCAGTCAGTGAGGGAATGTAAAGCGGATCTGGCTGTTATCAGCGAACCTTACAAAGTCAAGGACGACGGCGACTGAATAACGGACACATCGGGCAAGGCCGCGATATGGCTGTGCAAAAGAAACGGTAAATCTTTTCTGGACGTGCATAAGGGCTCGGGTTTCGTCCGAGCTCTTGCTTTCATTACTTGCATGTTAAAGACGGGTATGAGGGAAAGCATAAACATTTATATTTTTTTAAACATAGGAATCCAATTTTAAATTGAGAATAAGAAAATTAGATTGTACTTTAAAACAAGGAAGGACGCTATAGTCGAGTGCCTCGACTATCAGATAATTGTTACTCAGCTAATGGGACCAAAGGGAAATGGAGATATGAAGGCAGAAAAGCGAGATTAAAATGCGCCACCTACCCGTGATCTCTAGCATGCAAATTGTGGGCGCTACAGGTTTGGTCGGTTTGTGGGCGTAAGAGTGGCCGTGGCACATTTCTGAAACAAATTTGCGCTGCGTAGGAATCTCAGGAACCTCCATGCCTAATCCCAGTATTGCAGCTTTTATAGTTTCAGAGATCTCAGCGTTCATACGGACAGACGAACAGACAGACAGACGGACATAGCTAGATCGACTCGGCTAGTGATCCTGATCAAGAATATATATACTTTATGGGGTCGGAAACTCTTCCTTCTGCCTGTTACATAGTTTCCGACGAACCTAGTATACCCTTTTACTCTACGAGTAAGTTTGCCCTTAGGTAGGTAGGTATCAGTGTTGTGCCTTTATTTCGAAAAGAGGTTAGCCAAGATGCAAATGTGCCGCATACAGACTTGGGGGTAGCAATCCTCTTTTCAAGGAAAACTGTAAAGTAATGAAATTGAGGACTTTTACCAATACAGCCATAGCGCTTTCTATTTGCCACCGATTTTTGCAAAGTTGGACCTAACATTTAAAGGACACGCTTATCTTTTGCATCACTTGCTTAAAATAATTTATATTTCAATTTTTCTTAAGGTAGTAAAAATCAAAGGAAAACTAGCTATTTCAAAAAAAGGTTAGGAAATTTTAATTTTGGTAACTTTGGTTAATAACTCCGTTAGTTGGTACATCTATCTACTTTCAGACTGAGTAAATTATAATTAGATTCTGTTACATTAGATCTTTAATCAACCAACATTAAAAAAACATGTTTTTCGGGAGTATCATAAGAACGATTGTTTGGAAAAATAGTTGAGTAATTTGAGTAACGAGAATCTTAGTGTGTTAAAAACATTGTGTGTGTGGTTTTTTTTCAGTCGGAAGTGAAATCATTCTGAATCACGTTGTTTTATAGGGAATGCTCACCAAAAACATCTTCCGCTTCGATGATCTTTCTCATTCCATTTGCATGGGTGGGGGACAAAAAACATTTTAACATGTAAGCCAATGCATGTCTGCACTTGGATGAATTGTAGTATGCAAATTAATTATTTCACTCGTGAATTTCTTAAAAAAATTTATTTTTATTTCTTATTTACTAAGTTACACTTTACAACATTTCTTTAGTATCGACTTTTTTTCTTGGCGGTTCACAATTAACTTCTTATACAACCGATCTTCTCGGATGCAAAAACGGACTGCCTGGCCAAGGGCCGCTTATCTGATAATCAAACCTCTGTTTAAGAGAATTGGGGAACTCATTAAGAGTTGGACAAGGGTTGGACTCAAGAGAGTCGGGAAATCGGATTACGCTGCAGTTTTGGGGCTCGCCGGGTGTTGACCGAATGCTTGTGTTTACATTAGCTGGACCCAGCTTAGTTTATGTTAGGATGACTGCGGCGCAATTGAATCTTAATGAACTTCGATTGAAGTGGGGGAGCTAATTGAAATTCTGTGGGAACGCTGAGTAAGGGGATCCCAGCTAAGAATTGTTTATAAGAAATTGTTTACGACTTGGGTAAGGCGGCTGGGCGCTCGAGCTGAAAATCGTTCTCAGCTAAGAATTGTATATGAAGAGTTTGTTTATAAATTGGGTAAAGAGGCTGGGATCATGAGCTGGATAACTCTCCCCCTTCTAAATTGAATCGTCCCGATTCATTGGAAGTGACGGATAAACTGAATTTAGATGATTTGTCAATTCGACTATAATTTGATCCTCAATGGTATTTTCATTTTCGGACATATTATTTTCGGGGGTTATTTCAATATGAATTTGTCGTGGTTTGAATATTAGATATTTTTTGAATTTAAATACAAGCGTGATAATTACATATATTAAAATTAACATGATCAGTATAAATGTTATTGGGATTTGAGTTTGTTTGATTTGAATAAATGGGTTTAATATGTTAATGTTATCGAATGAAAGTTCCGAATCATTTGACATAAGATATTCGGATACTTAAAAATCATTTTACTGTTTAGCAGTGATATAATCTATTATCTTATGGTCCAGATTAGAGTAGGGTATATTATTTATTGTAGTAGTACTATTAAAAGTAATTAAAAATGACCCATTTAAATGAGTATCATTAACATTTATAAAAATGGCTCCTTCTTGGATTACATCAATTTTTTTATTATATTCCCTCATTTTATTACAAAGGGATTTTTCTCCATTTAGTAGCCTAGTGAAACAAGTACTTTCTGGGCTTAAAGTGCCATAATTATTAAATATTTCTGTCTTAAAATTAGAAATTACATAGTACCTATTGTTACATTTGGCGACATGATTATCAATTAATAGTTTTCCATCATTGTGTGAGATGGATCTTGCGTTATACACTTCGCAACGGTTGGTTATGATCGGGTATTTTATATATATTACAATTAATTCTTGGTGTATGGCGATTTTAAATTTTGATATATCTAATATGTCAGTAATTACTACAGGTTTATGTTCGTGTTTATATATTTCTTGGATTTCTTCAGCGTTCAGAATTTTAGTGTTGAAAACATCTATTTTTGCTAATGTAATTGTATCCATTAAATTCATCAGATCGTTAGTGAGCAAGCGAAGACGGTGTTTTCTGAATGGAAATTCTTGATTTGAAAGGACTGTTTGAAGATTCTCAGATAGGGTTTTTATTTCTTTAAATAATTTAGAGTTAATAACAAATTGATTGTTGTTATTTTTGATTAAATCATTAATTTTGATTTGCACCGTTATTAAATCATCGTGATCGGGAGTCCCTGCTATCCATTTCCAAAGGGTGCCTTGACTAATTTGTCCAACAGCTAATAATTCGAAAAATGATTCTGCTTCTATTAACATCTATTTATTGTGGCTTGTAGAAATATGGGTCCCCTAAGGGTAGTTTCTTAGGAATTTTCCAGTCACTGATATTAACAGACTGGTCAGGATGGTATCCTGATATTGATTATAAAATCCAACAATCGAACGAGGATTTATACGCGACTTTACCACTATATGTACCTTTTTCTTAACTTGAGAATTGGACTCGCCAATACCATGTAAGTTGATACACAACTTCTCATTACGGATCTGTAAGCAGTAAGCAACGTCCTCTGTTATGAAGGTAGTTTGGGGCCCAGAGTCAAGAAGTGCTCGGGCCAAAATTTATTCACCGTTCACCCTGCCCGATGTTGTCGCATGCATAACATGTGACGTAGAAGGCTGATCTTGATTTAAAGAAGGAGTAAGATTCTCTTGGGGGGGTGACAACGCTAAACTGTTCTCGGAAACTGTATATCTATGCAGTAAAACATGATGCGAGCGTCCACAAACTCGACATTTATTAAATTTGCATTTAGAGACAGTGTGACTTCGCATACAATTGATGCATAAAAAAGCAGATTTTACAAAGTTGAACCTTTGCATAACTGAAAGACGACCAAACGGACCACAGTTCGCTAGGATATGGTGTTCCGCGTTGCAATAGCTACAATTTTTCTGGGACTTACAGTTGGACGAAGAACAAGAAAATGAACTACGATTATGTGGCATGCTCGGCGTAACTTTATCTGGCTTTGGTTCCGCCGATTTCCAGCGGATAAATGCTGATATCGGTGATTTAACATTTTTTCAAAATCGGACCAAAGCGGTAACCTTTCATAACGTAAATCTGCTTCCCATTTTTGTTTGGTCACTGGGTCGACTCTGTTCATGACAAGATAGATCAACATTGCATTCGAAATCTTGGTGTCGTCTCCTATCGATAACAAAGAACCGTATAACGCTGACACGGTATCGATAAGATTTCTTAGAGACGAAGCTGACTTAAGCGATATTTTCGGAAGACTAAACAATGTTGAAATATTATTCATAAAAATTAAACATTCCTTATCATATACATTTTTCAGGCTGATCATAGCTTTTTCATATTTGCTCTCGGTGACTTATTAGGCCTTAATAGTTCCTAAAGCTTCACCAGAAAGACAAGATATTAGGTGATTGTATTTTTCAATAACGGGAATGTTGACGTCTTGATGAAGGAGAGTTTCGTAAAGGTTAATGAAATGCGAGGAGGACCACGCGGCGGTATGCGTGGCGGTCGGGGTGGCTACGTAGGACGTGATGGCTACAACAACCAGTGGGACGGACAGGGTTTCTACTCGGGATATGGCGGCTACGGCGGATATGGTGCCACTGGCTATGGCGACTGCTATACCGGCGGCTACTGTAATGGATATGACTACGGTCATGGTAAATACAACACACAATAAAGTAGTGCTCAGAACAATTATTACAATAACAACACGTCGAGTAATTACCATCAAAACAAGAACAATAGCAACAACTATCAGCAGTTCTAAGTAGAGAATAGCCGCAATCAGCAGGCCAGCAAAAAATCAGTAACAAAAAATCAATCAAACAAAGCAACAACAACCGCAAAACACCATTTAAACTTTTAAATGCTTGCCATAGATTTTATCTAGAGACCATGAAACAAATTTCCACGTTTTTGTGTTTCCCATTCAAACAAAACTGAGAGAAAAAAACAACAACAAAAAGTTTGGCTGCATTTCGATATATGTTGTACATACACTCCTGCCCATATTTATACGACACCTCGACAATTTTAGTTTCGACCCTCGTAGGAGAATGGGAAAACAAAAGAAAGCCAAAATGAGTATGCAGAACGAAAGCTGTATTAATTCTGCTTTAATTCTGATCTTCTTATCTCTGGTTGCATCTTGCGTTTTCAAGTAGCGGTAACAAAAGCTCAAAAACTCCATTTTTGCTATGCCTGCAATTGTAACAAAATTATACGACACTTTTCTATTTTGTTTGATTTAAGTAATGTTTTAATGTTTAAACTGTTATTTAATAATCAATTTGGCCACCATGAGCCTTTCCTACGTCAAAAAGCCTTTTAGGCATTGAATTTATCAAATTTTTTAATAAATTTATATCTAATAGAGCCCATTGAGCCAAAATTTCTTCCTTAAGGCTTTCAACGCTCTCAAACTGGGTGTTATTGGCGTACACTCGCCTGGCTAAGAGTCCCCATATGTTTTCAATGGGGTTTAGATCCGGAGAGCACGCTGGCCATTCCAAAACATTTACATTGTGAACATTTAGGAAGCCCAGCGTCTCTCTGCTCCTGTGAATTGATGCGTTATCCTGCATCAAAACAAGGTTTCTGTCCATATTTGTTTCCAAATATGGCAGAAGACGCTCTTCCAATACTCCCTTATAATCTCCACTATTCATCCTGCAGCTTGTGAAGCAGAGATCAAGCGTTCCCGACGCATTAAAGGCTCCCCAAACCATACCGAGGCCCAGTTTCTCTGAAGGTTGTTTTCAGCAAATTGAAGTCGCGCTGTTTTGTGGCGCGGCTTTAAGGACGGGGCCTTTTTCAATATTCCTCTAACAATTACTTCGGATGTTTTCAGCGCCCGCCAAACAGTCATCCTGGACACAGGCTTAGTGCAATGGTGGAGCACGAAGCAAAAGAATTGCTCGCTTCCAAAATTATGCGACGTTTATCGCGGTCATCCAGTTTTGGTTTTCTCCCAGAACTACGCTTCACACCATATTCTTCCGGATTTCTTAGAAAATTGGTTATAACACAACGCGTTCGGCCAATTTTTCTAGAAATTTCGCTCACATTAAAGCCTGCATCGTTGTAGGCTTTAATTCTACCTTTCTCACCCTCAGACAATAAACGTCCAGCCGGCATTTTATTCAAAATTAATTTAATTGATCTCAGAAATACTATACAAAGTAATTTAAACCACACTTTTCGCTCTAATCAAACAAAATAGAAAAGTGTCGTATAATTTTGTTACAATTGCAGGCATAGCAAAAATGGAGTTTTTGAGCTTTTGTTACCGCTACTTGAAAACGCAAGATGCAACCAGAGATAAGAAGATCAGAATTAAAGCAGAATTAATACAGCTTTCGTTCTGCGTACTCATTTTGGCTTTCTTTTGCTTTCCCATTCTCCTACGAGGGTCGAAACTAAAATTGTCGAGGTGTCGTATAAATATGGGCAGGAGTGTATATATACTGACAATATATATGCTTATATACAGCATGTATTATCTATATGCATATTGGTATATGACATACAGATGTCAAAGAAAAACGTCAACAACAAGAACAACAACTACGAAAGCAATGTCGCTAAAAACAAGAAAACCTTAAGATGTTGTAAACAAAAAAAAAGAAAAGACTTCATTTAAACAAAACATTTAATTACCAATTATTAGTTGAGTAGCATTTAAACATAAAACTGACAAAGCGTGTGTAAAATAGATTGTGTTGTTAAAAGAGTGAGAAGGAGCGAAGAGAAAAGACTTTCCAAAGATGACTTTCCAAAGACTTTCCAAAGATGACAAATACCTCAAACGCAAGGCAGAAAGCAAACAACAACAAGAACAACAGCAAACAGCAACCCCAGATATAACAACAAGCAAAGTAACACAAAACACACGAGGAGCATATGCCAATTATGTGAATCTGCTTTTTGCGCAATTGCAACTTGTGCCTTTTTTATTTGTTAACTAAACTGTTATTTCTTGAACCAACAGAAAACAAAATCTGTTGAAACACACACATACACACACACAACCCCCTCACCACCCCTCAGAACTCCCATAAACTAGATATTTAAATAGTTTCTCCTTTTGTTTTGTTAAACAAAACACTAAACAAAAACAACAAACCAGAACAGAAACGACAAGAAACAACTAACAACAAAACAAAACAAACGAAACGCTTAATCAAAGATTTGATTCAATGTCTATTTAAATATATATACCTTATATATAGAATACAAATATATATTTAGGTACATAATATTATTCCGGCAACGGGATAATATTCACGTTCTTTGCAATGCAAATTAACTATTTCACTAGCGAATAATTTATAAAAATGTATTTTTTTTTTATTCACTAAGTTACAACTTTACAACTTTTCCTTAATACCGACTTTTATTCTACTGTTCACAATAATTCTTCTATTGAACCGATCTTCTCGGCATAGAGTAAGAATCTATATAGAGTCGCCAATTGCTCTGCCCGAACCTCTGCCCAACCTCTGCTAACAGCCAATTCAAGGCCAAGTTTGAAGCTAACTTAGGTGCGAAGCAACAGCAATAGGGATTTCGATTAAAAACAAAAACAAAACAGTGAGCAAGAGCGGTGCTGAATGAGGTGGGAATGAATTACAAGTTCAATCGAACTTGTCAAAAAGAGGGGAAATAAGCATTTTTCGCCTAGGTGGCATCATAGCCTCATTATCTAAAAAGAGCGGCAGAGCAATTGGCGCCTCTATATAGTTCATTACTCTATGCTTCTCGGATGCAAAAACGGACTGCCTGGCCAAGGGCCGATTATCTGATAAACAAACCTCGGTTTAAGAGAATTGGGGAACTCATTAAGAGTTGGACAAGGGTTGGACTTAAGAGAGTCGGGAAATCGGATGGTCAAATTCTCTGCTCGATTGCTAAACGGATTATGCTGCAGTTTTGGGGCTCGCCGGATGTTGACCGGATGCTTGTGTTTACATTAGCTGGACCCAGCTTAGTTTATGTTAGGAGGACTGCGGCGCAAGTGAATCTTAATAATGAACTTCGATTGAAGTGGGGGAGCTAATTGGGATTCTGTGGGAACGCTGAGTAAGGGGATACCAGCTAAGAATTGTTTATAAGAAATTGTTTACGACTTGGGTAAGGCGGCTGGGCGCTCGAGCTGGAAAGCGTTCTCAGCTAAGAATTGTATATGAAGAGTTTGTTTATAATTTGTGTAAGGAGCCTGGAATCATGAGCTGGATAACTCTCCCCCTTCTACATTGAATCGTCCCGATTCATTCGGATAAACTGAATTTAGATGATTTGTCAATTCGACTATAATTTCATCCTCAGTGGCATTTTCATTTTCGGACATATTATTTTCGGGGGTTTTTTCTATATGAATTTGCCGTGGTTTGAATGTTAGATATTTTTTGAATTTAAATACAAGCGTTATAATTACATATATTAAAATTAATATGATCAGTATCAATGTTATTGGGATTTGAGTTTGTTTGATTTGAATAAATGGGTTTAATATGTTAATGTTATCGAATGAAAGTTCCGAATCATTTGACATAAGATATTCGGATACTAAAAAATCATTTTACTGTTTAGCAGTGATATAATCTATTATCTTATGGTCCAGATTAGAGTAGGGTATATTATTTATTGTAGTAGTACTATTAAAAGTAATTAAAAATGACCCATTTAAATAAGTATCATTAACAGTATTATAACCATTTATAAAAATGGCTCCTCTTGGCTTACATCAATTTTTTATTATATTCCCTGAATTTATTACTAAGGGATTTTTCTCCATTTAGTAGCCTAGTAAAACAAGTACTTTCTGGGCTTAAAGTGTCATAATTATTAAATATTTCTGTCTTAAAATTAGAAATTACATAGTACCTATTGTTACATTTGGCGACATGATTATCAATTAATAGTTTTCCATCATTGTGTGAGATGGATCTTGCGTTATACACTTCGCAACGGTTTGTTATGATGGGGTTTTTTATATATATTACAATTAATTCTTGGTGTATGGCGATTTTAAATTTTTATATCTAATATGTCAGTAATTACTACAGGTTCCTGTTCGTGTTTATATATTTCTTGGATTTCTTCAGCGTTCAGATTTTTAGTGTTGAAAACATCTATTTTTGCTAATGTAATTGTATCTATTAAATTCATCAGATTAATAATATCTAAATCATAGGAAATTTCCCACTATAAATTATTATTTTTGTTTATGTGTGTTGATTCGAGTTTGATTATGTCTTTATATAAACTTAAATTAGTTATATGATATAGGTCAGCGTGTGAATCATAAATAAGAATGTCTTTTGTATCCTTGCAGAGGAAAAAATCATGGTTCGTGTAATCCATTATTTCGGAATTGGTGGCCGCTACTATCAATAATACAAATATTATTGAATTCATTTTCTGTAATTTATCTTTATGAATCGTACGATTTCTATTGTTTATGATAGCCTTATTATGTAAATTCTCCTTAACTACTTGTTTTTTATATCTAGAGTTAAGCTAATTCCTTTCCACGTGTTTTTTCTCATAAATTACTTCCCCTACGAGATAGTCCTTTTCCTTTCTACCTTTGTTGTGAGAATTTAACATTTTCTCTTGTGCCTATTTTAATAAGTGTGGAATAGTATCACGTTCGATTTTATTGTATACGATATATTTATCGTACGGTCGTTGGTTGGTAATGGAATGTATAGTCATGTTATATTTCTGATCTGCTCTAATTATAACTTCAGAATAATCAACTAAGTTAAGTTCATCTTTGATGCAACGAGCAATTTCAGTAAGGGTTGAATGAGCCCTTTCTATTTGTCCATTGGACGTACTATGGCGAGGAACTGCGAAACATAAATTAATACCGCATCTTTGTGCGAAGGATTTAAATTGTGTTGATGAAAAACTAGGCCCGTTATCCATCATTCAAGTTTTAGCAAGTGGAAAATGTTGCAATATTTCTGAAATTTTTGTTTCTATGTTGAGTTTATTTTGAATCTCCTTTACAACTAAGTATTTTGAATATGAATCAATACAAGTAATGAACATTAAATTCTGAGCGTAAAAAATGTCGATATGCAAATTTTCTCCTTCTTTATATGGGATGGGTGCTTGACCAATAGGAATTAGTACAGGGTGTCTATTATATTTATTGCTATTACAAATTGTACAGTTTTTTATGTACTCCTGGAGTTTTTTGTTCAAATTTGGCCAATAGTATAGTCTGTTAATTTGCTTGTAATTTTCGTCCAGTCCGCTGTGTGCTCCACAATGAATTTCTTCTATTATTAATGCTCTGTCTTCAGGATTTTCTACATCTTGGACGAATATTTTTGTACATAGGAATTTATTCGTGAAATTTTCTTTAAGTGGATTTTGAATTTTGTACAAGTCTTCTAAAGTACAGTGAATACCTATTGTTATGTTAGGAGGGATATATTCCCTTAAGATTGATACCAAATTTTTGCGGGGTATCAAATTCTATTATATGTCTGGTATTTCCGAATATATTGACCATATCATGTATTGTATACCTCCCCGTTGCAATTAGCAATTGTTGCTTAAACTGGTTTAAGGGTTTGCGGGTTTCTTGTATAACATTCTCAAAACTATTCTCTGCAGAATGCTGAGTGTTTTGATTTGAGACCGATTCGTTTCTGTCCGTTAGGTTGTTAATTTGAATTCTTGATAGGGCGTCAGCAACTACATTGGTAGATCCTGGTTTATAAATTATTTTGGGAGAGTAACTTTCAATGAATGAGTACCATCTTTTCATCTCGATGTTTGGATTTTTTTGAGAGATCGAGAAAGACAGTTTCGTATAAATAGTTTCGCAAATTTTTAAATGCCCAAACTATTGCTAAAAGTTCTTTCTTTTTGGTTGCACATATTTGTTCGGCTTTAGTTAGAGTTTTTGAAATGAAGGTTATTGGTTTTCCTTCCTGAGAAAGAACAGCACCAATAGCTAGATCGGACGCATCGGTCGTTAAAGTGAATTTTTATACCCGTTACTCGTAGAGTAAAAGGGTATACTAGATTCGTCGGAAAGTATGTAACAGGCAGAAGGAAGCGTTGCCGACCCCATAAAGTATATATATTCTTGATCAGGATCACTAGCCGAGTCGATCTAGCCACGTCCGTCTGTCCGGATGAACGCTGATATCTCGGAAACTATGAGAGCTAGGCTATTCAGATTTGCCGTGCAGATTTCTGAGCTTCTTACGCAGCGCAAGATTGTTTCAGTAGACTGCCACGCCCACTCTAACGCCCACAAACCGCCCAAAACTGTGGCTCCTACAGTTTTGATGCTAGATAGAAAATTTTAACTGAAATGTATTAGTCTTGTCAATACCTATCGATTGACTCAAAATTTTTCTACGCCCACTCTAACGCCCACAAACCTCCCAAGAAAAAAAGCTATGACGTCGGAGCCAGACAATGCGAAATGTTTTTACGCGTGTATGTGTGTGTATGTAAATAGTTGCCGGCCGAACTTAGCGGCAAAGAAAAAAGCACTGCCGGCGCTCAGAGAGAGCAAAGTGCGCGGCTAACTTATTCTATTGCTTCTTACGCAGCGCAAGTTTGTTTCAGCAATGTGCCACGCCCACTCTAACGCCCACAAACCGCCCAAGCCTGTGGCGCCCACAATTTTCATGGTAGATAAAAAATTTTAACTGAAATGTATTGGTGTCGTCAATACCTATCGATTGATCCAAAAAAAAGTTTGCCACGCCCACTCTAACGCCCATAACGCTTAAATCTGTCTACCGCCGGTAGGTGGCGCATTTCAATCTCGCTTTCTCACTTTTTTCTTTGGTCCCCTTAGCTGAGTAACGGGTATCTGATAGTCGAGGTACTCGACTATAGCGTTCTTCCTTGTTTATTATAATCAGGTTGAATTGTGCAATTAAATTATCTTTGAGCTCGTTAAAAGCTCTTACAGCTGAATCGTGAAACTGTATGGAAGTTTTACGGGACATTTTTTTTGATACTTTACCATTTTGACCTTCCAAATACTTTGTTAGCGGTTTTGCAATTTTTGAGTAGCTTTGTACAAATTTTCTGTAATAGCCGGTAAGGCGTAGGAAGCTTCTAAGCTCTCGAAAGTTTTTTGTAATTGGATACTTTAATATTGTAGTTATTTTTTCGGGGTCTGTTTTGATTACATTGTGGGAAACAACGTAGCCAAGAAATGTGGTTTCTAATTTGAAGAACTTTGATTTTTCAATTTAAGTTTTCATATTTGCGTTCAGCAATATATTAATTATGACAATTAAGTCCTTGTAGTGTTGTTCTATTGTTTTAGAAAATATAATAATGTCATCCATATATACGTGACATGTTTTATATACTTGTTCTCTCAAAATATCATCCATTGCACGTTGGAATATTCTGGTAGCGTTCGTTAGCCCAAATGGCATTCTCAAGAATTCATATTTTCCGTTATTTATAGAAAATGAAGTTTTTTCAATGTCTTTCTCTTTCATGAAAATCTGGTGAATCCCAGACTCCAAGTCGATCGTGGAAATGTAATTTGCTTTTCCAAGGCTTGACAAAGTCACCGAAGGATCTTGCATTGGATATCTGTCCGGAATGGTGTTTGTATTTAGTTTCTTATAGTCTATAACTTATCTGAGCTTTGCAGTACCATCTTCATTAAAACCCTATTTTTGTACCACTAGTACTGGAGAATTATAAGGGCTTTTGCTTGGTCTTATAATTCTTTCTTTTAACATGCGATTAACTTCAGAGTTTACAAAATCTGAAGCCGATAGAGCATACGGATACTGTTTGCTATAAATAGCTCTGTCGTTTTCTGTGTTTATTTCACCGCGAATATCAGTCCTGAAAGGGACTTGCATGTTTATCTTCGAGTGCTCTTTATTGATAATATTTATTATCTCATTTTCCAAATCCATTCTTTGGTCTGGAGTTGATTCACACATATTGTTTATTTCATTGTTGTCGGATAAATCAACGAAGGCTTGTTCAGGACTTTTTAATCCCAAACTAGAATTTTTGTCGGATACTTCAACGATGGCGCGCTCAGGATTTTTGAATCCCAAACTAGAATTTTTGTCGGATACTTCAACGACGGCGTGTTCAGGATTTTTTAATCCCAAACTTGTTTTGCTTTGATTTGCCTCTTCAGACTCAGTTCTGATTTTGGCCTTTTCATCAAAGTATTTTCGTATAATAAACTCCTTTAATGGAAGAATTGTTTTTTCTTCCGATAAGGAAAGTTGGTTAAAAGAACTGTCATTATCATAAATTAATTTTTCTTCTTTTCCCCCATATTTTATTACTCCTTTTTCTGTGTCTATTACAGCTCCTATTTTTTTTAATAGGTTGTAACCTATTAGAGCATCTGATTTTAACCCGTCTATTTCATAAAATGTGTAACGCGTGTCAAAGATCGTTACCATGTGATAATACTTAATTATAGAATATCCATTAACCGTAGATACTCTTTTATATATAGGAAGCTCGTTTTTGTTTTTATAAATTCCTGTTTTTATATAGCAGGAGGTTGCTCCTGTGTCAATTAAGATTTTAAGCTTTTTATTTATTTTGCTATCATATCGGATTAGGTAGGGTAATCCTACTCCGGATTCTGGCCTAAAAAATGGTCCTCTTCGATATTATTTAATCGCATAGTTTTGTTTGCCGGTTGGTTAACCTTACCTGTTTGTTCTCTTTTGTTGTGAGGATTATTTTGCTGAGTTGTTTGTGTCTCTGGCTTTTTATTTTGATTCCATTTATTCTGATTATAGTTGTTGTTACTATAACTGTTATAACCCTGATTGTACTTTGGCCTATTCTGAATCTGTAAGGATTCATCTACGTCCATTGGTTCTGGCTTACTTTGCTGAGCTTTATTGGAATTCCATTGATTATGGGAATTATATTGTGGATTATACTGTCTGCCCTGATTCCAATTAAGATTTTTATTTTGATTATAATTGTTTCTATTCTGGCTATCGGGTTGATTAAACCTCAAGTTGTTAGTATTCCTCTGATTACTATTATGGTTATTATGGTTATTTTGCTTGGATCTATTATTTGAGTTTTGGTACCCGTATTAATTTGACTCATAACTCCTGCGCTGTGATGATGTGAAATTATTAGCGAATTGGGCTTTCAAATTATTGCTTTCTAGTTCTTGTACTATTACCATATCGTTCGGTAAGTCTGGCGGATTCATAGAAAATATGACGTCTGAGATATGGCCGTTGAGGCCAGTTATGAATACTCTTAGAGCTGTCTTTTTGTGTTTTTCGTTCATTTCAGCAGTTAAAGGCTTATTTCTGCCGTAAGTCATAATGGTTTTATTTATTAGAAGAGTTAGTTTTTTATTAACTAACCCATAATATTACATTATGGACAGTTTCCCTTGAGTACTCCTAAGTCTTGCGCAATTATATGGATTGGACGTTTGTCGCTAAAAACAAAGTCCAACCTTGCCATTATGGCGTCAAAATTTAGTACCGTTCCATTGTGTGTTAGGGCATCGTTTGCTGTGTCAGTTATTTTGTTCCTCAAGATTGATAATGCAGAAAAGAACCGTTTGCTACCTCTAGCATATTGCCCCATGGCTATTTCTGCTGATTCCCTCCAACTCACATATTTGTCTTCTTCTCCTTTAAATTCCCTGACTGATTTGATAATTTCAAAGGAAGTTTCACATTTAATATTTGGGTCAATGACTTCTACTTGAAAATCTTCAACGTTTTTTTATATTTTGATTTAGTTGTGCCTTTAAACTCACGATCTCATTTCTTAAGGGATTCAATTCATTATTTACAATATGTGCGATTAATTCGCTCACTTGGTTATTAGCTTGGCTGCTAGAAGCCATTGCAGGTTGTAGGGGCATGGTGAGAATTCTTTCAAAATCGTTAATGAGATCTTCCACCTTGTTTGATTTTATTTACATTTTTCTGCTTATAGTACTTAAAGAAAATATAAAAAATAAACAGTATACGCTCACTAATTGTTTTCCTTTTTTCTGGATTTAATGTGATATCGTCTGTTTTCCTTTGATGATCTTGCTGGGGTCGTCCTTCTTGGTTGATTTTAGCGAGGGATGGCCCTCAGATCTTCCTTCAATTTATTTTTGTGGTCGTCAATTTTTAGCGAGTGATTGCCCTCAGCTCATCCTTCTTGTTGGATTTGGTATTTAAATTTGTAATTGTTTTTGAATTTTGTTTTTCAGTTGTTTTTTTGTATCAGCTTTCACTTTCACAGTTTTTAAATTTTTTATATCAGCTTTCACTTTCACAGTTTTTAAATTTTTTGTTTAACTTTGTAAATTGTTTGGTTTTATTTTTTGAGACCGTTTAGTTTTTTGTTAAACCGAAGGTTTATTATGTCGATTACTAATTAGCAGATTGTTGTAAGTACAAGGGGATTATTTCATTTATTAATTTCCTCCTTTTAATTTTAACACAAATTTTTTTGTCGGTTGGGTTTTTATTAGACCACGCAAGTTCCTTTTCACTTTAAAACCGTTGGTTATTTATTTTAAAGCTTTATTTAGAACAAATTAGGCGTGGCCCCACGTTGGGCGCCAATTAATTATTTCACTCGTGAATTTATTAAAAAAATGTATTTTTATTTTTTGTTCACTAAGTTACACTTTACAACATTTCTTTAGTATCGACTTTTATTCTTGGCGGCTCACAATTAACTTCTTATACAACCGATCTTCTCGGATGCAAAAACGGACTGCCTGGCCAAGGGCCGCCTATCTGATAATCAAACCTCGGTTTAAGAGAATTGGGGAACTCATTAAGAGTTGGACAAGGGTTGGAATCAAGAGAGTCGGGAAATCGGATGATCTAATTCTCTGCTCAATTGCCAAACGGATTACGCTGCAGTTTTGGGGCTCGCCGGGTATTGACCGGATGCTTGTGTTTACATTAGCTGGACCCAGCTTAGTTTACATATGTTAGGAGGACTGCGGCGCAATTGAATCTTAATGAACTTCGATTGAAGTGGGGGAGCTAATTGAAGTCCTGTGGGAACGCTGAGAAAGGGGATCCCAGCTAAGAATTGTTTATAAGAAATTGTTTACGACTTGGGTAAGGCGGCTGGGCGCTCGAGCTGGAAAGCGTTCTCAGCTAAGAATTGTATATGAAGAATTTGTTTATAAATTGGGTAAAGAGGCTGGGATCATGAGCTGGATAACTTGCACACATAACGAGTACACACTATATTCTTGGAAAGAATGTAAATGCCAAACATGCACAATCGGCACTCTTCAAGTGCCAACGTAATTTGACCGAACGCTCCTTAAGCGGGTGATGAGCGGCTTCGTGAGCTTTTCCTACAGCCTGGCAACAACAAATTATTGATCCAAATGTATATGCATATAACATTCCCCCTCTCTGAGCACCGCTCTCAGATTTGAATATATTTGCTGTCCGCGCAGCTTTCATTTAAAATTCCGGTTGTCAAACAATAAAGAAGAACTTAAAGCATGAACCCAACGGTTATTATTTAAAGAACACGAGGACGTTAACACCCTTCTATTACATGGCGACCGTGACAAGTTTTCAGAATCGAGAATTGTGAACTAAAAACAAGACCACAATTAACCGTTAAATAGTTTTAAATATGCGGGCGCACCTGGGTCACTAGTGTTGGTTAGCAAGAAAGGTCAGCTGATCAGCCGGGGCTGGATCGGGGGTGGAAAAGCGCACAAATCGGGAAAGCCGAACTCAAATGAAACAGCGACCTCAGAAGCATGGCCCCATTCTTTATCGGCACCTCAGAGATCTGGAGCGGGAGTAACCGACGATACAAGGTGGAAGGGTCCCAGAAGTAAGGTAGGTTAGATAACCCCAGTGTTAAGCATGAGTGCGAAGATTAGGATATATGAGTAGTAAAATAAGGTAGAGTGAAATATAAGGATATTAGTGAATGAACGGGGAGCGGTGAGCCTTGAGCGGTGTCTCGTGTCAGCTAAGGTTACCATGTTGCGTTTCCGAGCCGCTAACTCTGCGCAACGCGGGTTGCGGGTTTTCACCTCCGCACAACCTCGGAGCCGCTTACTTTGAGCCGCGTTAAACTCCGGATCACATTAAAATAATAACTTCTTACCTGTGCAAGGACCAGCACCGGTGCCGCCCGAGTTAAAAGAGCCCGGACGACAGAAGCCACCATTAATGAATACCCCAGAAGACAATGAAGATCCCAAGAAGTTCTAGATGACCCCAAGATGAGAAGAAGAAGACGGCCAAGGACATAAAAAATTTTTTAAACGCTTGCAGAGGACATAATGATTTCAGTGAGAAGTTTGCAACGCAGTGATGGAGACGTTTCCGACCCCACATAGCATATATATTCTAGATCAGCATCACTTTGCGAGTCGATCTTGCCATGTCCGTACGTCCGTTTCTACGCAAACAGTCTCTCAGTTTTAAAGCTATCAGGGTGAAACCTTGCCAAAAGTTTTCTTTCTATATCCTATAGCTCCCATAAAAATATTAACGTATACCCACCTACGCTTGGAAAAAACAATTTTTTAATAAGTTCTGAATTTCGAAATTATTTTTATCAAAATCGCACGACTATATCATATAGCTGCCATAGGAACGATCGTAAAATTGGTGGAAAAATAATATGAAACAAATTATAGCTTCGGTATTTTTTGACATATTATCTTATGCTATTGGGAATATCATTTTTTGTATTTTTAAATTTAATAATTATAACTGCAAGGGTATACAAACTTCGGCTTGCCGAAGTTAACTTCCTTTCTTGTTTGTATCTATATTAGACACTAACAAGGTCGTTATAAAATCCTATACTTTTGACTTGCTTTTATCTTCAGCAAAATTTAAAATTTAAAACATTCCTCATCTTCACACCACCAGAGGTAGTGGGTTTGGCCCATTTTTTAGTGGTTTCCCCAAGAGGCCTAGTCCACAATGCTAATATTTTACAACTTCAGCAATACTTTCATATGAACGATATTTTTGGATTTTCCCACTGGTGCTAGTTAATAATAATAATTTAAATTTTTTTTGATAATGTGGGGAAGGTGGGAGGGAAGCCGTGAATCTATTTGTTTAAACACAGGAAAAAAATTTCAATTTAAGATTATTTTTGCCGTTTAAAGAAAATGTGTTAAATAAGTTAAAGAAATACAAATTAAATATTTTTTAGCAAGAGCATATCAGTGCGTATTATAAAGAATTTGTATTTAAACGAATCTCATTTCCCCAGTTAGCTCCAAATGCATATATGTATAGACACACACAAATGCACACATATATACACACATATCAACGCAATCTTGATTTCAATATTCTTGCTTTCATTACTTGGATGTTAAAGAGGGGTATGAGGGAAAACCGTGAAACTATTTGTTTAAGCATAGGAATCCAATTTTAAATTGAGAATAAGAAAATTAGATTGTAATTTAAAACAAGGAAGGACGCTATAGTCAAGTGCCTCGACTATCAGATGCCCGTTACTCAGCTAATGGGACCAAAGGGAAATGGAGATATGAAGGCAGAAAAGCGAGATTGAAATGCGCCACCTACCCGTGATCTCAATATGTGGTTATGTGGGCGGTATCTAGCATGCAAATTGTGGGCGCTACAGGTTTGGTCGGTTTGTGGGCGTAAGAGTGGCCGTGGCACATTTCTGAAACAAACTTGCGCTGCGTAGGAATCTCAGGAACCTGCATGCCTAATCCCAGTATTGCAGCTTTTATAGTTTCAGAGATCAGCGTTCATACGGACAGACGAACAGACAGACAGACGGACATAGCTAGATCGACTCGGTTAGTGATCCTGATCAAGAATATATATACTTTATGGGGTCGGAAACCCTTCCTTCTGCCTGTTACATACTTTCCGACAAATCTAGTATACCATTTTACTCTACGAGTAACGGGTATAAATAGTTTGCCCTTAGGTAGGTAGGTTTCAGCGTTGTGTCTTTAAGCATTATCATTACTTTTTATATCATTATACCCGTTACTCGTAGAGTAAAAGGGTATACTAGATTCGTCGGAAAGTATGTAACAGGCAGAAGGAAGCGTTTCCGACCCCATAAAGTATATATATTCTTGATCAGGATCACTAGCCGAGTCGATCTAGCCATGTCCGTCTGTCCGTCTGTCCGGATGAACGCTGAGATCTCGGAAACTATGAGAGCTAGGCTATTGAGATTTGGCGTGCAGATTCCTGAGCTTCCTACGCAGCGCAAGTTTGTTTCAGTAGACTGCCACGCCCACTCTAACGCCCACAAACCGCCCAAAACTGTGGCTCCTACAGTTTTGATGCTAGATAGAAAATTTTAACTGAAATGTAATGTTCTCATCAATACCTATCGATTGACCCAAAAAAAAGTTTGCCACGCCCACTTTAACGCCCACAAACCGCAAAACCCTGTGACGCCCACAATTTTCATTCTAGATAAAAATTTTAAACTGAAATGTATTGGTCTCGTCAATACCTATCGGTTGATCCAAAAAAAAATTTGCCACGCCCACTCTAACGCCCATAACGCTTAAATCTGTATACCACCGGTAGGTGGCGCATTTTAATCTCGCTTTGCTGCTTGCATATCTCCATTTAGCTGAGTAACGGGTATCTGATAGTCGAGGTACTCGACTATAGCGTTCTCCCTTGTTTTTAAAATGTAATGCTAAATAATTAACCACTTTTGACAAAGTATTGCTTATGGAAAACATATTTCTTACTTTCTGAAAATGTAATGCCAGTGAAAAATTAATTTGTTACTTTGAAAAAGCAATGCTAATGGAATATCATTGCAATACTTTTAACTTAACTTACTTGGATTACTTTTCAAAAAAAATAGTGACAATGGAAAAACAATTCACTACTTTCGAATTCTATGAAAAAAATGCATTTCTTCTGGCAAAACTTTTGCTAATTGAAAAATATTTCATTACAATTGAAAAGTGTAGTGCTAATAGGAAATTAATTGAACGTAACTTTGGGGTCAATTAAATCTGAAGCTGTTTCCAATTTAATCCAATTCAATTTAAATTTAATTGGTACCGCACATAAGACACCTTGGCTATCTTAAGAATTCGCGGTTGTTCTATCCACCACTAAAGTGCCCCATAAAACAATGAAACAGCATTTAAAATTTCACAAGCCCTTAGGCAGTCTCTTCTGAAGAAATCGTGGTTTTTCAATATTGACCTCTAAAGCTTAAACTTGCGTAATGCAATTGACAAAGTAATGCTAAGACCCCTTGGGATGCCAATGGCCATCTCAAGAATTCGCACTTATTCAATATCCATCGCTAAAATGTCCCATTATGTGAATAACCCTACTAGGTATAATGAATTTGTGTTTAAACGAATCTTATTTCCCCCACATACACGCACGCATATCTTCTTTTCAGTATTCTTATTTTCATTAGTTTTCCACCTGGTTTAAATTTATTCGCACATTTTCTTTCAATACATGTATTTAAAGAAATGGCAACCATTACCAGTATTGTAAAATGGTTCAACAAAGAAATACCCTTATAATAGATAATGTGGTATTTTGTTATTATGCAGTCACACTTAACGGCTTGGGTATTTCCATAGCCATTTTTTTTTTTAATTTTGAGCTTTATAAGGTGACGGCCAAAAAAGATCATAACTAAGCAGGAAAAATTATAAAATGAATAAAAAACACAAATATAAAAGGTAAGATGGAAAAAAATTATTATCATAAATATCAACAAAAAATTGTATATGTAATAAAAGCAAAAGCGTCGATCGATGAGACGGCGCATTATCGTGCAACAAACGCCAACTTCCATCTTCGCGATATTTGGGCCGAACACGTCGAATACGGCGCACCAAACGCTTCAAAACTCCAAGGTAGAATACCGCATTAACGTTTTGGCCGGGTGGAACAAATTCTTTGTGGACAATACCCTTGGAATCATAAAAACAAATAAGCATTGTCTTCTTTTTTGACTTCTCCAGGCGCGATTTTTTGGGTTTCGGCTCGTCCGGCGCCTTTCATTCATTTCGGGATCATATCGAAAACACAACGTTTCGTCACCAGTCACAACCTTGTAAAGGAAGTTCGGGTCTTTTTTTGCCTCTTTAATGATGTCCTTCGAATGTTGAATTCTGAGCAATTTTTGGACGTCAGTCAATTTGTGCGGAACAAACAGTGCACACACCTTTTGTTAGCCCAAATGTTCTGTCAAAATGCGATAAATCGATGTTTTGGAGATGTTCAATTCTATTTCCATGAATTTCAATGATGATTTCGTCTGATTTTTTATGAATTCACGCACAGTTTCGATGGAATTTTCGGTGATCACGGATTTTGATTGGCCCACATGTTCATCGTCATTTATGTCCTCACTACCACTTTGAAAACGTTGAAACCACTCGTGCACTCTGCTACGGGATAGGCAATCATCGCCATAAACTTGTTTCATCAATTGAAACGTTTCGGTAAAAGTTTTACCAATTTTAAAAAAAAATTTAATGTTGGCTCTTTGTTCGAAGCTCATTTTCGCACCGATGACAAAAACATACTGACACTTAAATCGCAATAACCTCACTTCCAATAGATGAAATGTCATGAAATTTTTACTGGAAGTCGATAAACGATAGCAGATTCTAAAGCACCACTAGACAGCGCTAGATTAAAAAAGTCCTGTTTACTTTGGAACTCACCTTGTATATAAAGCTAGCTTACAGTGTAAAACTATAGTAAAACTTATAGTTAGAGCGCTAGCCACTACGGCTTTCGACTCGTCTGGGTTCGATCGTTATTTATTTTTACTTCGAGACTACTTTCTTAAATTGTAGGGGATAAATTAGTTTTACGAAGGAAGGAGAGGATTTTGTTAGTGTTAATGTTAGTTGGGTTTGCAATAATGGGGGTTTCAGAGTTAAAGGTATCTCTTCTGTGTTGGGATAATGAGGGGCAGCTGTTTGTTATGTGATTTAGGTCGTAGTCGAGTTGTTGCAGAACGGGCATGTATTGGGGAAGGATCTATCGATGTAGGGAGCAGTTTTGATTTTGGCGTGTCCCAATCGGAGTCGGTGTATGAGTATTGTGTGTACTTCTAGTTTGGTTTGGAGATATGTGACTGATGGTTGCAATTTTTACAGCTTCATGGATGGCTATTAGTTCAGTGAAGAGAACAGATGAATAGTGGGGACACAGTCCTGATTTGATAAAATAGGTTTCGTTGGTTGCGCTATCAGTGTAGAGAAAATTGTGATTGGGGAGAATGTTTTTTATAGATTGGTAAAGTTGTTTATAGATTGTGGGAGGTGTGCTTGTTTTGTTGTAGTTGGATAGTGTTGTTTCGGTGGCCTTAATTATAATTTCCATGTCGTACTTTTTGTTATGGTAGTTTTTAATTGGTGTGAATGAAAGGTGAAGTACCTTACAAAGCTCAATTATTCGGACTATTGTACTGGTATATTTGAATATATTTTTAGAGGTTTTGGTAAGGGTTTTAAGAGGAGTATTAAATGTGTATGAGTTTTTTTGAGAGTTAGCTTGTTAAGAGTTTTATACGGTGGTCAAATGAGCTTATTTTGACTTCTATTAGTAGGTTACTGGTTGGTGTAGTCCTAAAGGCACCTAATGTTGATCTGACTGCAGGAGCATTCCCGTATATGCAGGTAGTAATCAAGTTCTAAGATGAGGATGGATTTAATTATTTGAATAAGGAAGAAAGTGTTGGTGTTTTTTAAGGACAGGAAAGGTGTTTAACAATGTTTAGTTTTTTTTTGTAGAGTTTAGTTTTTAATTGATTTATGTGGGTGGTCTAGTTATATTTACAGATTCGATAATGGTTTGAGGCTCCTTATACTGTGGAATCCACATACAGGAACAATATTCCAGTATCGGACGTACTAAAGCTACATACAGTGTTTTGGTGGTGTATGGATCGTCAAATTTGTTGGACCATCGCTTTATAGAAGCTAAGACACCCTTGGCATTGTTTACCATTGCAGTAATATGGCTATAGACGCATAGTTCCTGATTGAAAAGGACTCCAAGGTCATTTGAAGTGGTAATGGGGTCTAGGTTGTGATTACCAATGCTATAGGATACAAGATGCGGGAAGGATCAGTAGAAAGTTATAAGTTTGCATTTTGCATAGTTTAGGAAAAGGACATTAGTTTCGAACCACTTCTGAAACTTGTTAAGGTCAAATTGAAGTGGTCAATCAGAATAGAATAAACACATTTTTACGTCATTGGCGTACATAAAATTAGAAGAGTAAGGTATAACTTCAGGTAGATCGTTTATAAAAAGTATGAAAATTAAGGTCCAAGGTGGCTGCCTTGAGGAACACCAGAAGTAACATCAACAATGAGAGCTCATTCATAAAAATAACTCGTTGGGTGCGGTTTGATAAATACGACTCTATCCACTTTAGAAGGTTATTTGGGAATCCCAAATAAGAAAGTTTAAGTAGAAGCAGTGAATGGTTTACCGAATCGATATCCTTGCTAAAATCGGTAAATATAACATCGGTTTGTAGACGGTACTGAAACCCTCGATTAATCAAGTATGAGAATTCAAGAAGATTGGTCGTCGTTGTTCTAAAAACCCATGCTGAGAGGATATTAGGGAACTGCAGAGATTTTGCAGTTGAAGAGTGATAAGGTGTTCCAGAAGTTTAGGGCCTGCTGATAGTTCGCCAATGCCACGGTAGTTTTCAATGTCTGGAAGGAAGAGGAATTATGTAGGACTTATGTCAGATCCTAGGCAGGCAATGCAAAGAGACTGATAAGTTAAAAAGACGTGTAATCAGAAACAAAAGATTTTTCGCACAGAGCTATAAAATGCAGCTTGGCACCTTATCAATACAGCTGAGTATGAAACGTCAATAAAGGACATTTCTTCAAAGCGACGGATACGGTGTAGTGGTGTTGTAGGGTTTAGAAGAATAAGTTGACTGGATGCATATAAGTTAAATGTCTCGGGAGCAGATTTTTATTTTTTGTTGAGATTAACCGGTTAACACAAGAAAAAAATTGTTTTGGATCGGTGCGAAAGTTTTTTTTACACTGTGAAAAGTATTGATTATACGATTGACTGTTTTCAGTGAGGTAAAGGCAGCGGATAGAGGAGTAACGGGCAAAGTCAAGTAAAGATCCGAATTTTTGGTATTTTTTTAAAAAGTCTCAAGGCCGGATAAACGGAAATAAAATTGTAGGAATCCAAATCTTGGATTGCTAATAAAAATGTCCAGTCAATCTTAAAAAGGTACAAATTTAGACCAGAAAAATCTATTTTCCGAAAACATTTTACCGGCCAGTTGTTAATAAGGACAATTTGTAGGATTGGCTTAAAAGCTCAACAAATATAGATAAAGTTGGGTGAAAAGGATCTTCAGGAAGGGAAATTGCGTTGACTCTAGAAACTGTTGCATGAGCGGCATCACCAACGAACATGAGGTCCAAAAGTCTATTCCGATTATTTTTAACAGAGTTGATTTGAGCGTCGAAAATCATGGCAAATGTTAGGTAGCAAAATATAAGAGTCATCACAGAGAATCAAAGAAATATATGTGGGAATAGGTCTGGCATCCTTGTCAGCCGAACCCACCACAGATGAACAGCACTACTAATTATTGTCGTGGTGAAAAAGGGAGTCTTGTACAAGCACTTAGAACGAGAGAGACGAAGAAGAAAGACGTGAAATATATACGAAGTAAAAGAACGACGCGAGTAATAACCAAAAACGCTGTTAAAATCCCTATTAAATACCCAAATCTATAATCAGAATTACTTATCACTATTCCTTTAAATAAAACTATAAATCTATTATAATAAAATTACAATTAGTGGGACTTTTCATTTAAACCAGAAAAACCAATCCCACAAATATGGGGGCTCAACCTACGTGAAAAGTGAAAAGTAAAACGACGAAAAGTGTGCTTAAGAAACAATTTTAAACGACAAAAACTGTGGAAAACGAGAAAAAACTTAAAAAACGACGTACGAGTGTGTGAAAACGATGCCACAACCACCACTGTGATCTGCCATATACATATATAACGACGCGTATGTGTATATAAACGACGGGTAGAGAACGCGAGTGAAAACGACGAATACGAGTGTAAAGAAGAGCAACGAGTAAGAACGAACATTTCCAAGAATTGTTTCTGCAAACATGTCCAGTCAAGCTGATTTTGATTTCGTTTTACAGGCGCTAAAATCTGAAAAAAAGAAGAATGTTGACTTGCTGCACAAGTTGGTATACGAAAATGACGGCGATCGGCATAACCGAAAGCGACTACGGGGTTTCGACGGGTTTGACTTTTTGGAAGCTGATGAGCTTTTTAACCAGAAGGTGTCTTACGTTGCGCAAAATTTGTCAAACAGCGACCTTGCCATAATTTGCAACATTTTGGGCTTGCAACACGACAAAAGTGATCTCATGCTACACATTTTCCGCAATTTGCGCGCAGGAAAACTGCTGGAAGATGCAGATGAAGGGGACTCCGAAGATGATGAGATAGACGAACGAGAAGAGAATGACGAAGATAACGACGAGAAAAGTTCTAACGGGGACGACGACGAGTTTCGCTCTGTGCGAAGCAATACGAAAAGCAGAAAAAACTAAACAAGGCACGGGCTGGCACAGTGGCGTCCAACAATAACGATTCCGCCTCTGTACAAAGTCATCACTAGGCTAGAGGCTCAGAGCGCAATCTTTGGAAATCCTGCTCAAATAATATCCGATCGAGGCACAGACGAGTTCAAGAAGTATTGTGAAGACGAGGGCATTGAACTTCACGCAGTAACCACTGGAGTTCCGAGAGCAAACGGTCAAGTCGAACGCCTCAACGCCACAATTGTATCTGTACTGTCCAAACTATCATTAGATGATCCCAGCAAGTGGTATAAGTTCGTAAACCAGGTGCAGCAGACAATTAATTCGACGTACTGCAGAAGTACACACCCAACTCCATTCGAACTTCTTGTATGCATCAAGATGCGTACTAAAACAGATGTCCTGTTGAAGGAAATGATTGAGCAAGAGTTGATACAAATGTTTCAGGACAATCGAGACGAGATCCGCAAAGCTGCAAAGCAACAGATCCTGGCTATGCAGAATGAAAACAAGCACTCATACAACCTCAGACGTAGACCAGCAGCAACATACAAAGTTGGCGATATTGTCGCTATCAAACGCACGCAACTTGGTGGTGGAGTTAAGTTAAAGCCTAAGTACTTGGGTCCCTACCGCGTTATTAAAGTCAAAACGAAGGACACTTACGATGTTGTAAAGGAATCGCTAACTACGGACGGACCAAGATACACTACCTCTTGCGCTGAGTATATGAAGCCTTGGATGAAAATATCCTCCGAAGACGACGACGATACATTCGGGACGAATGTTTAGAAGGATGGCCGAGTTGTGGGAACAGGTCTGGCATCCTTGTCAGCCGAACCCACCACAGATGAGCAGCACTACTAACTATTGTCGTGGTGAAAAAGGGAGTCTTGTACAAGCACTTAGAACGAGAGAGACGAAGAAGAAAGACGTGAAATATATACGAAGTAAAAGAACGACGCGAGTAATAACAAAAAACGCTGTTAAAGTCCCTATTAAATACCCAAAACTATAATCAGAATTACTTTTCACTATTCCTTTAAATAAAACTATAAATCTATTATAATAAAATTACAATTAGTGGGACTTTTCATTTAAACCAGAAAAACCAATCCCACATATGTGTGTGGTTCAAGTCACCCATCACAATTATTTGGTCTGCATGACCGAAGGCAGAGATGACAAACTGAATGGAAAATATGTGGTTTAAATATACTATGGAATCATACGTTTAAGGAATATATGAGCATGTTAAAAAGATGAATACTTTTCAAATGCTTACTTTTATAGCAATGAATTTAATAGCAGCAATAGTTAGCAATAGGAAACAACTCGTAATAGGAATTTTTATTTACCGCGATAAGAACACCACCAGAAAAAGTAGGACGATCTGTTCTATAAGTAGATAATTCTATAATTTTTAATAATTAACAATAAAAAGCAACGGGTATTACTAAGAGTCTGGTTCGAGTCTTTGGGCAGAAGTTAATGAACGATATTGTCAATAGGCCATAATGCAGGATTCAAAGCTTCTGATAGGAAACTGTCGGGAAGAAAAATTTAAATGAGGAAATTTTACGCGCATGGTTAAAGTTAAATTTGTTAATAGGCGTAGTATCAGGTAGACACAGCGAGACACAAAAATAGCTATCCGATGTTTGACTGAGCGCAATGGTAATTCAGATGGGCGAGCAACATACATTAACGGCAACTCATCAAGATTGGGATCATCCGCAAAAGCGTTGGTACTGCCAGCATTTCTAGGTGAAACTTTCGTAAGTCGTCGTGGTGAGGAGGAAGAGTTGCTAGGGCAGCATCGGTCACTTCGGTGTGTAGGGAAGTTAAATCCAGTGGAGTAAGATCGGCGTCAGCGGATTACGGAACGTTAGCAGTAGTTTTCAGAGCTGTATCTGCATCATTGTTTAAGGCGTTAGGTAATACTGGTTCAGATGTATTGCTACTGTGGGTTTTTACGTCTTCTGTGTTGGATGATTAGGTGAAAGTCGACGCCGTAAGAAGGGATTTTCATTTGCCTCGAGCGGGCGATTTTTTTTGTTAGGGAATTTTAGGAGATAAGGAGAAGAATTACGGAAATGGGAGAGCCTTGTGGGGTGCTGAGAGGAATGCTGTTGGATATATTTCGGCCGTTTCTTGACAATAATTTTCCTATTGGCTAAGTAGTTGATAATTCGGGGAACTAGCTGCCATTCTTGGAATGATCGGATGTAAGGGTGGATGCCTATTTCGTCAAACGTCTTTAAAAAGTCCAGGGAAATAATCGAGAGGGTGCGCTTTAAAGAGAAGGATCTTGTTGCTAGTTAGTCTACATATAGCAGACTGTCTACAACAAACTTACCCCTCTTAAATTCGAATTGGTTGGTGTGAATGAGTTTGTTCGTCAAGCCTTTTGGTGATAATATTTTCTAAGGCATTAACAAGACATGGGTTTAGAGTAATTTGTCTGTATAATTTAGGTTCGATTTGGGGATTTTGTGGCTTGAGGATGGGGAGTGTGAGGCTAACTTTGTAGGCTTGAGAGATGTGGGAGTCTAGTATATTATTGAAGTGATTGAGAATTCGGATTTAAAAGGTGGTGGGTGTATTTTAGATCATGGAATGGGAGATTCGGTGCATGCCAGGGGTAGAGCCTTTAAGGGAGTTGAGGGCAGATAACAATTCAATAAAGGATATGTCGTTTTCTATTTGATTGGCTGATTGACAAGGGAGATAATTTATATAAGTATTTATGAGAACTTTGTTTTACCAAAATGAATTGGAGAAGTAGGTATCTTCAGCTTCTTTTGACATGATAGCATGGATATGTTTGGTAGGGTAAGAGTCGCATAATCGTTTTATGTTTGCCCACATTCTAGATGGGTCGCATTTAGGGTTAATTTCAGAAAAAAAGTTGTGTAAAGTGGTTTTCTTGGCTAGGGAACTGTGCGACCTAGAGACAAAGTTGTATTTTGAGGGATAGATGTATGGGTGTATTGGATGAGGGTTTTTTTTTAATAAGTGCGTCTTCCTTGCTTAGATTGCTGTTGCAGTAATGTTGCCAGTCTGCTTTTTAAAAGTTAAATGTTGGTTTGGCTAAATATGAAGCAGAGGACGCGTTTGGGAGCATAGAAATTAAATATGGGAAGTGATCGCTACCGTGAAGGTCGTTAATCACGTTCACGAGGATATAGTCTCAGCGGTCTGTAAATTTAGCCACAGTGTTGCCTCTAGAGTTGGCTCTGTGGGATCCCCAGTAAGGGCGCCAACTGTTGAAATCGCCTAAGATGACTGTGGGAGTGTTTATTCGGGTGAGAACGTTTTGGTGGTCGCTTATGGGACATTTTTTGTTGCAAGAGATATAGGTGGTATTAGTCTAGCTTAGATTAGGAATTTATCATAGAGCCTATTGTTTCAGGGTCAAAGTTTAGTTGATGCCGTGTGTAAGATACAGATTTGTGCACTAGGATGGTTGTGCCACGAAATGCATTTGTAATGTGGCTGCAGTATATTCAAAAGTTTATGGGTATGGGGATGGATATTTTATTGGATATGCGAATTTCTTGTAAGGCAATTATGTGTGGGTTAAATTTCTTAATAAGTATTTGTAGTTCTAGGTAATTATTTCTTTATCCTTTAATATTCTACTGCAATATTTTTAGCATTAAACTAGTTAAATGGGGGAGTTTCGTAGTTTCTTTAGGTTTGCTTTCGTTTGTTTTGGTATTTTTTTTTATTAAAATGTTTGTTTGCGGCTTTGGAGTTGCGAGATTGGTAGGATTTGTACTGGGTTAGAGGGAAGTTTGTGGTAAGTTTACTAAGTCTGTTTTAGTGACTTTAGTTGTAGTAAGATCTGCGCTGGCACTCGGTTGAAGCAAACATGGGCTTCAAATGTACTAGTAGAATCCAAATGCTAATTTTAAATTCTACACCTAGCATACATTCTTTTATTTGCTAATTACCGCCGCTTTTAGCACGATCTCCGGAATTGTGCGAACTTCCCCATCAAATCAACAACAACAACGGCTGTATTCTTTGCTGTCTCCTTTGGGTGACGTTAGTTCTATCATATTTGCCGCTAACAGCACGCTCCCCGGAGTTGTGCGCCCATCACCATTAAACCAACAACAACGTCAACTGGAGTCGTTGTTGTCTGCATTGTGCAAAGTTTCTCAAACGCTCTCATCATATTCCATCATCCTCACAGTATAACAACACTTAAATTGGCTTGAATATTCATGGTTCCAGTATCATTGGTTTGTCAGCGTTCTCTTCCCTGATGCAGCAACTACAACATTGTTTTTGTCTGTATTTTTTTCCGACTGGTTTGAGCGATTGTTATAGGTCTGGCGGTTGTATCGGTTTGTCAATCCCCCTCTAATCGTGCTGCTCGATGGATGTATCAAAAAAACATCGCCCCTTCCATATCGATGCGTTCTCCTTACTGCTGGATGGACCTCCTCTTTTGTTAACGAGACTATTAGTCCACCGTCATTGATTTAAAAAAAAAATTCAAATCCTGATACGCCTGTTTATTTATTATTTTCCAATTAGTATACGTAAAAAAAGTTTTATCCAAGTAATGAGAGATATGGATTAAAAATAGAGAATGGGAGAAATGGAGAAGGAGAAAAAAGAAAGGAGAGGGAGGGAGAGAATAGGAAGGAAAAAGAGGATGATAAACGGAAGGAGAGGGAGGGAGTTAAGCGGAAAAAGAGGGAAAAGGAGAGAGAGAGAAAAAAAATAAAGGAATGGTTAGGTGGAGCGGTGACGTGTAAAGAGAAAGCGACTGCTGATACAGTTCTCCATCTCTATCTCTCTCCCCTTTGCTGAGACTATTGCGTCCTCTTGTTATTATTTAACAAAGTTAATTTAGAAATGATTTAATGTAAAAAAATTAATGTCTTTAAGGTAAAATTGACCAATATAATTATCAAATGGTCCCAAACCAATAAAGTTTAAATTTGAATAACGAAGTAGTTACTATCCCAACAACAAAATACAAACAACTTACCATTCTGTGGTAGTTTTTCCCGTTAGGGTATTCTAGATTCGTCGGAATTTATTTAACAGGAAGAAGGAAGCGTTTCCGACCCTATAAAGTATATATATTCATTATCAGGATCACTACACCAGTCGACCTAGCTATGTCCGTCCGTATGAACACTATTGTCATGGAAAGTATAAAAGCTATAATTCTGGGATAAAGCATGCAGGCTGTAGAGATTCTTGTCACGCCCATAAACCGAAACTGCGGCGGACACAGTAGAATAAAACTTTTTACTGAAATACATTGGTTTCGTCAATACCTATCGATTGCCCGCCCACTTAAACGTCCAAACCGCCCAAAACTGTGGCGCCCACAGTTTTCATTCCGGAACAACATTTATTTAATGAAAAGTACACCTATCGAATGACCTAAAAATATATGAAACTGATTTCCTCGTGATTGCAATCGCAGACTTTTTAGCTTGCCCAGCACTAATAGCAAGGAATCTGACGTTATGCA
This sequence comes from Drosophila suzukii, assembly GCF_043229965.1. NCBI lineage: Eukaryota > Metazoa > Arthropoda > Insecta > Diptera > Drosophilidae > Drosophila > Drosophila suzukii. Next base: position 7,186,903 of record NW_027255896.1, on the reverse strand, counting down.
TAACTACTTGCACCAAATTCTTACGTTCTCCAACACTGAAAATTTATAATAATGTTTAACGGCCGCTCCTCCCGAGTATGAACTTGGTTATATACGTTTAAAAATCTGTAAAAAATCGATTTACCAACGGATTGTCGTGATCAATGGCTCATATTCTCCGTTAAAGTTCAGCCTTCAGGAAAACAACTTCGGTTTTTAGGCGTGTTTTTTTTAAACAAGCCATTTATGCCAGTGTTTTTCCATTTTTTTCAACCTTTTCAACTTTGACGAAGTGTAGCTTCTAAACTAATGAATGGAACTCAATGCTGTGTATAAGAAAGTTAAAGGGCATTCTATTACCAAAAAAATGAATAAAAAAAAATGGATCCATAGAACAACGTTTAAGTGTCCTTTTCTTAGTCAGGGAGATGTACCTTAACGGAAAACCAAGGTCGCCTTCAAGCCGTATTTCGTCGATTTTTTTTTTAAGCTGGTGCTATCGATTGACTCAAAAAAAATCTTGCCCACAAACTTAAAAAAATCGTCCAACGTAACAGCGCTGTAAACCTTTCTGTTTTCCCATTAGTCTGCTACTAAATCTCTTATGGCGAAACCCGTGTTCCTAATGCAACATTTTGCGAGTCTTTGAAGCGTATTCCAATTTTAAAGCGGTCATCTTAACATTTTAACTTAAATTTTATAAACTTTCAATTTAAAAAGATGAGTAACGGGTATCAGATAGTCGAGGCACTCAACTATAGCGATCTCTCTCGTTTTTTTAGCTAGCGGCTCTCAAAATTTTTTTAACCATTTTGGCTTTAAATCGAAAGTTCCCTGCAGGTTTTCAATCAAGAAGGAACGCACACACGAAAAACATTGAATAAAATCAACGACTCGATGTGTGCAAATTATGTTCCTTTGGCTTCGGTTGCGTGCCAAAACACACAGGCAGAAGGAAGCGTTTCCGACCCCATAAAGTATATATATTCTTGATCAGGATCACTAGCCGAGTCGATCTAGACATGTCCGTCTGTCCGTGTGAACGCTGAGATCTGGGAAACTGTAAGAGCTAGGCTATTAGAATTTGGCAAGCAGATTCCTGAGCTTCTTGCGCAGCGGAAGTTTGTTTCAGCAGGGTGCCACGCCCACTCGAACGCCCACAATCCGCACCAAACTGTAACTCCTACAGTTTTGATGCTAGAACACAAATTTTAACAGAAGTGTATTGCTCTCATCAATACCTATCGATTGAACCCCAAAAAAAGTTAACCACGCCCTCAAACTTAAAAAAATCGTACATATGAACGCGGATATCTCGGAAACTATCAAATATAGAGAATTGGGATTTCAGATTTAGATTGCGTAGCCTTGTATATACCATGTCCACTCTAAGGGCCACAATCCCCCAACGCCTGTGGCGCCCACAGTTTTCTTGCTATATAAATTTTTTTTACTGAAATGTATTAGTTTCGTCAAAGCCTATCGATTGACCCAATAAAAAACGTTTGCCACGCACACTCTAACGCCCATAACGTTTAAATCTGCCTAACGCCCACATAACCATATATTGGGATCGCGGGTAGATGGCGCATTTTAATCTCGCTTTGCTGCTTGCATATCTCCGTTTCCCTTTGGTCCCAAACCAATAAAGTTTAAATTTGAATAACGAAATAGTTACTATCCCAACAACAAAATACAAACAACTTACCATTTTGTGGTAGTTTTTCCCGTTAGGGTATTCTAGATTCGTCGGAATTTATTTAACAGGAAGAAGGAAGCGTTTCCGACCCTATAAAGTATATATATTCATTATCAGGATCACTACACCAGTCGACCTAGCTATGTCCGTCCGTATGAACACTATTGTCATGGAAAGTATAAAAGCTAAATTTCTGGGATAAAGCATGCAGGCTGTAGAGATTCTTGTCACGCACATAAACCGAAACTGCGGCGGACACAGTTTTAATGCTAGAACAAAACTTTTTACTGAAATACATTGGTTTCGTCAATACCTATCGATTGCCCGCCCAACGGGTATCTGACAGTCGAGGTAATCTACTATAGCGTTCTTCCTTGTTTTGTTTTTACAAACTAAAGTCTTTAAGTCTTTAAAATGTAAACTGGACATAATGGTGTGAAAGGTTTGCGAACATTTAGAGAGACTTATTATTTAACTATTGTATTTTTCCCTTGTGTAACTAAAAAAATGATATTGACAAGTGCGCTCACATCTGTAGACATTGACCGCGTTCAGCAGAACAACATAATAACTGACTACTGGTCCATCAGTAATCTGTGATCACTATAACTTGTCTAGTGCCCACGATTTTTAATATTTTGTCAAAATGTAAATGAGATTTTGTTCTTACTATCAATACACATTTTCATGCCGAAAATCATTGAAATCGAACCAGTCAAAGTTATAATTTAATAATAATCAATACTAAGCAAATTCAATCGATTTTGCACGCTACGTGTAGCAAAACAGCTGTTTTCACTAATACGCTACCAAGCCACTAAGGGCAATATAGACTAGTTGGGGCTATATACTAGCTGTCGCTATAGAAGAAGAAGAAATAGAATATAGAAGAAAAAACCAGTGTTGCTGTAAGCATATATCGGGTATCTAACAGTCGAGGCCATCGACTATAGCGTTTTCTCTCGTTTTCAATTAAAATTGATTTTAAAAAACGTTATCGGTTGCCACCGCAACTGTAGCATTGCGCACAGCAATCTTGGACACGTAAAAATCAAAAAGGGCTATGAAATAAGGGTAAAGAATTTAACCTGCTTCATGTTTTTTTTAATAATAATTCGGTTACTTACCGATATTTCACTAAATGAAACGCCAGCAGCAATGTATCATATATCACGAAAAGGTAGCGTACTATTTTTACGCTCCTTTTTTAACGATCATGATGCAAGAATTTTTGCATCATGTTTAGATTAGAACTATCGTAAGAATTGCAGCAGTGATAAGGTGTCATGTTTTTCTGCTGAACGCGGTCATTTTCTTTTACCAAATCAGTGTCATACTCCACGTCGAACAATGGCGCCAATTGACTTATTGGTTTAAAATTGTATCCTTTGAGACAATTGTGGTAAAGGGGCCTCGCCTAGGCAAATATGACCTAGAGAGTTTCGAAGTCCTTCCGTATTGAGGTGCTTTTAGTGAAGGCAAGTAGTTATCCCGGCGTCCTCCTTGAAGCATCTTTCAGCGATGCCAGTACCCAGGCAGCCAGGTATCAGTGCCGCATAATAACAGATAAGATGTTCCAGGGTTTCAGTCTGAGTCACGGGGTGATAATTTTTTTAAGTAACCTGCAGCATGACTTGAAATATTCCGTCTAGTCCAAATGCTCTCAAATCCGCAAAGCGGTCTATAGCCCAGAGCATTTTTCTTGAGGGGATTTAAAACAATTGGGGGTTCCCTTCGCCAGTTTCTAGGTCCTGGTGCGTTTTGGAATCGGGAATCTCCACTTACGGAGTGGGGCCGTTTCTGTAACCTTCTCGATATTGGAGCAGAAGGTTATTCACGAGTTTCGCCTTTTTGGCGATTTCGAAACTTCTTTGAGGCGATGGTACCTGGTTCCACCACGGTGGCTTGGTCCTCTTTTTCTTCGATATAGATTTGGGCACTATGATGGTTGTGCCACGAAATGCATATGTATTGTGGCTGCAGTATATTCAAAAGTTTATGGGTATGGGGATGGATATTTTGTTGGATATGTGAATTTCTTGTAAGGCAATTATGTGTGGGTTAAATTTCTTAATAAGTATTTGTAGTTCTAGGTAATTATTTCTTTATCCTTTAATATTCTACTGCAATATTTTTAGCATTAAACTAGTTAAATGGGGGAGTTTCGTAGTTTAGTTGGTTTTTATGTCGCAAGAGTAGCTCGAGGCTTCTCCAGGTTTGTTTTCGTTTGTTTTGGTATTTTTTTTTTATTAAATTGTTTGTTGGCGGCTTTGAGAGTTGCGAGATTGGTAGGATTTGTACTGGGTTAGAGGGAAGTTTGTGGTAAGTTTACTAAGTCTGTTTTAGTGACTTTAGTTGTAGTAAGATCTGCGCTGGCACTCGGTTGAAGCAAACATGGGCTTCAAATGCTAATTTTAAATTCTACACCTTTTATTTGCTCATTACCGCCGCTTTTAGCACGATCTCCGGAATTGTGCGAACTTCCCCATCAAATCAACAACAACAACAGCTGTATTCTTTGCTGTCTCCTTTGGGTGACGTTAGTTCTATCATATTTGCCGCTAACAGCACGCTCCCCGGAGTTGTGCGCCCATCACCATTAAACCAACAACAACGTCAACTGGAGTCGTTGTTGTCTGCATTGTGCAAAGTTTCTCAAACGCTCTCATCATATTCCATCATCCTCACAGTATAACAACACTTAAATTGGCTTGAATATTCATGGTTCCAGTATCATTGGTTTGTCTGCGTTCTCTTCCCTGATGCAGCAACTACAACATTGTTTTTGTCTGTATTTTTTCCGACTGGAAAATCGCTCAGATTGTTATAAGTCTGGCGGTTGTATCGGTTTGTCAATCCCCGCATAATAACAGATAAGATGTTCCAGGGTTTCAGTCTGAGTCACGGGGTGATAATTTTTTTAAGTAACCTGCAGCATGACTTAAAATATTCCGTCTAGTCCAAATGCTCTCAAATCCGCAAAGCGGTCTATAGCCCAGAGCATTTTTCTTGAGGGGATTTAAAACAATTGGGGGTTCCCTTCGCCAGTTTCTAGGTCCTGGTGCGTTTTGGAATCGGGAATCTGCACTTACGGAGTGGGGCCGTTTCTGTAACCTTCTCGATATTGGAGTAGAAGGTTATTCTCGAGTTTCGCCTGTTTGGCGATTTCGAAACTTCTTTGAGGCGATGGTACCTGGTTCCACCACGGTGGCTTGGTCCTCTTTCTCTTCGATATTGGGCATAATGTTCCCTCGGGTGATTGACTCGTGGAACACTTGTGTGAATTTTACATTATAGTCTATAAAGGATGGTCTTTCTAAAACTTTCCATCCGGATATCAGAGTACTCCGTCCAGTTATTAGTGTAAGATCTAGCACGTTTGATGGGGTGGGGTCTACGAAGGTGTGCACTCGAGCTATGCACAAGTAACCCGACTTGTTTGTCAAACCTTAAACCCACTCGAGGGGTTGACTATAACTGGCAGGTTACATCCTTCTCCTCTTCCAAATCGTTCAGCGTAAGTTACTGAGCGGCCTCCACGATGGTGTCCAGTCCGAGGTCAGTGTGGTGTTTTTTGAGGCGCACTGGCAGACCGTTTGCGTCAGCCACTTCAGGGTTGGGGATAACCACCCGGCACCGTCAAAAGGAGAAATTGAGATTTTGGAGTGCTTGTCGTGCGTGCACCATCTTTCACCGCTCCTCACTCATAATCCCGTCCTCGTCGCTCTGGTCAATTAGAGCCTTGCTGATTTTGCTTTCTCGCTGTTTTGGATAGTGGGCTTGCATCCTTGGGGTAGCTTGGCGAAGTGCAGCCTGGCTGTATCAACCTTTGCTGCTCCCGTCATCTGACAGGTGTGACGCTGTAAAGTAGCGCCTTTTGACTATTTTTTGGAAAAAATTATATCTTTGAAAACAATAGAGATAATTGAATAGTTTCAAAGGCATACGATAGATAATTAATCTGCCATGACATGAGTGATTGAAACAGGGAGTGCGCTTTAAAAAAGCTATGTTAAAATTTCGAAACAAAACCATTTTTGATGTGCAAAAAAATGTAAATAAAGTTTTTTTTTAATTTTTAAAAATTATTCATTCACTTATTATAAATTGTTAAATATATTTTATTTTTATAAAATGGTCACAATTTATTACATTTGGTTAATCCATTCGACTTAACATTTAGGTTTATATCTTAGCTCTTTTCTTGAAGAAGAGATTGAAGAGATCCTTGTCTGCCCTCATTCTTGATGCCTTATATGCGTTTAGCAATCTGTATTTTTTATAAAATTTGCTTTGGGATTCCTATACTTCTTCAAAAAGCTCAATTGACGAGTACTGTTATTTGATTATATCTTTTCCATGCGCCAATATCTTATGGATTGGATACAATATCTCTCAATTCTCTATTTCTGTAGCCTTCCTGCTTAATAGTGTAGGGTTACCTTAGGTAGTATTACGCAATTTGGGTTTATTGCACATATTTTCTTGCCATATGGGTGATGCATACTTTTCGTCCGAATTCTTATTTAAATATACAGTTGCGGCAACAAAAATAGCACCAATGTGTAGGCAATTCTACTGTTTTGAGAAATGTATCGAAATTTTAAAAACCATCCGCATTGTGGGCGTAACCACTTTTATTTTAGTTAATAGATATGTAAGCCTACTTACCCTTACAAATAGAATGAAAATATTGCAAAAAATGACCATTCCGTAGCACAAAGAAGAATTCCCTACACATTGGTGCTATTTTTGTTGCCGCAGCTGTACATAACATCATAACGTGACTATTTAGGGCAGTGAGTTATATTTGAAAAATTAAGGAACCTCCAGGGCTGTACAGATTCAAATTAAAAAGAAAATCGCGAAAATAGTTTTGGGCACTTTATTGCATTAGACAATTTTCGAAAAGAAATCGTTATTAGCATTTTAAAATTTATTTTCAACGACATATAGCAAATGTCTGTATCTTTAGTCGTTTACAAAATACAGGCGCTTTAAAAGTATTAGAACTAAAGTTTCTTATATCCGTCTACTTAACACCGTTAAAATGTCTCCAGGACGTGAAGTAGCGCTCAGACAACGTAAGTTGTTCTGAACTGGTAAATGTGGCCATTTTGTTGATTAATTACTTTCAAAAGTCCCTTTTTACAACAATGTGTTCCATGTCAAAAGCCGAGCCATTTTTGAAAAATCAAAAAAAAAGCTACAAAGACGAGAATAATAATCTTTTGGCCATAATTTTTAAACTATGGTATTAAGACTATTTACATTAAGATGGCGTACACAGTATTTCAAAATATCTTTATAACGACATATAGCACAAGTCTGAAGCTTTAGTAGTTCAATTGTAGTAAAATAAAAGTTTCTTATATGCAGCTGCTTAACGCAATCTAATATTTCCAGGACGATAAAAAAACGTTTTGGGTCAATCACACAAACGGAATAAAATTTTAAATTTGAAAAAACACCCTAAATCTTGTTTTTGGAATTACTTTTTAAAAGTGTTTTAACAATTCGAGGTGTCATTCGACGCGTATTTTCGGTAAGAATACAACAAAGCTAATAAACTGGTCTAATTTTCTAAAATTGCACTTTTACACTTTTACCGCCATTTCTCTAAACCAATTGATTTTTTAAATGTCTTGAAATGCAATTCCTTTAATTTTTGCACCTCTTTTCAATTGTTATGATCGAACCATCACTGCAGATTTTCAATTCTGCAGCTTTATATACGGAAAAATGGACGTTTAAAATGGAAAATTACCATGAGATGCGGATGGCAAACTGTAATGTGCTTTTACGTATTAAACAATTTATTAACACACTAATCAGGGAAAACAAGAAAACTGTTAAACTAATAAGAGAGAGCTAGATAGAGAGAGCTACCTTTCGCGATGCAATTAGTATAAGAGATCGAATTAAGACGTTAATTAGCTGCTGCGGCTGCGTGACCCGACAAAAACGATTTTAGTATTTTACCTAAAAGTGAGGTAAACTAGTAAGAGTCCATACAAAATTTGGTAATACTCTAAATTAGGGGATCCTGGATGGACCGCGATTTCTAAATAATTTACGTGCATCAAGAACTTGGCGGTCGGCCATGGTCTTTTTGTAATTGAATTTCAAAGTTCCCGGGTTTTCTATAAAAAGCAAACGGCATTTAAATTACCTTTCCATTGATGCCAAAGTTTACAAGAAGTAAGTTCAAACTATGAGTATATTTACCTTTTGTTTTGACAAAATACTTATGCCGACCAGTGTACATTAAAAAACTAATTTCTTAGGAAAGTGCCTATAAAAACACATTTTTTGAAAATGCTCGCGTGCCCTACAGCGAGGCATGCAAGTCCATTGCGTGGAACTTGAAGGGCTCCACATATTTATTTTTAGAGGATGAATTGGGATGGGCGTCTCAGACCGTGGCCGATTGGACGAACTTTCTCAGGGAAGTCTATGTAGATTGGTCGGAGAAAATGGTCAAGACCTAAATCAGAGGCGATGGTGCGTCTGGTCACAGGAAGCATAATTGCGGCCGAATAATCGATGGTCAGTGGGTGTTCGGTGGCATCGACCGCGAGACGGACGATTTTTTCATGGTTCCGGTCGGGGACAGGTCAAAGGATACTCTGTTACCATTTATCCAAGAGAAGATCGCTGCCGGGAACACCATCCGATTGCTGGAGAGCGTACGACTGCTTGGATGACTCGGGCTATCAACATCTGAACGTCAACCACTCCATCAATTTTTTTGACCCAGTTACGAAAGCCAGCACCCAACAAATTTGGCGTCTGTGGCAAAATCTTAAAGATAGCATAGCCGAAATGGCCGAAAGAAGGAACACTATAATAGATAATTAGCGCGCTTCGCCTCTTTAAAGAAGCACAAGCCGCACACCGTGTACCTTCCTTTCTTCTTTGCAGCCATGGCCGATATGTACAGCCCGAAGAGCAAGTCATATGATTTATGTTAAATATGAAATCAGAACAACGAGTAAGTACAAATTAAACAAAGAAGAACGCTATAGTCGAGTACCTCGACTTTCAGATACCCTTTACTCAGCTAAATATAGACATGCAAGCAGCAAAGCGAAATTAAAATGCGCCACCTACCGGCGGTATACAGATTTAAGCGTTATGGGCGTTAGAGTGGGCGTGGCAAATTTTTTTTTGGACCAATCGATAGGTATTGTCGAGACCAATACATCTCAGTTAAAATTTTTTATCTAGCATAAAAATTGTGGGCGTCACAGTTTTTCGCGGTTTGTGGTTGTTAGAGTGGGCGTGGCAAAATTTTTTTTGGATCAATCGATAGGTATTGACGAGACCAATACATTTCAGTTAAAATTATAAATGCAACGAGTCACAAATAAAATTTTAATTTCATGCCAAATTTTACTTTTGACCAGTTGCATTTGTTTTTTAATTTGTACTTACATGATGTTTTGATTTCATATTTAAAGTACATCACAAAATTTATCACATATGTTTATTGTATACCTTCGATGATGACTTACTTGTTAATTAGGACACTCTTTGTTAAATATTCGGATCTGAAACGTGGACTAAGCCTATGGCGGACACCACTAAAAAAAACGCGCCTGGAACTTTACCTCAATGGTGGTTCGGAAAAGTGTTCATTAAAATTATTTAAATAAATATAAAGATACAAATTGTTGGAGTGTTCAAATAATGGGGGACCGTGGATTTTTAAGATCGTTCCTGGCCGTCACTAAAATCACAATAAGTCATTGTTACACCAATCATGTGTGCTTCATAGACCGCGCTCCAAGTATAACATGATTATTTGGATATCCAAATTTCAGTAGACAAAATACCTTTTTTTTATTAAAAAAATGAAAAAAAATCCTGAATGACTTGTATTGGAACTCATTTGAAACCCAAATTAGGTTGATAGGAACTCATAAAAAAGTAATGCATTAATTGAAAATAAGAGAAAAGCACTCTTGTTCTAATAGCAAAACCGTGAACTTTGAAATTCAATTACAAGAGAACCATGGCTGACCGCCAAGTTCTTTTTGCACGTAAATTCGTAAGAAATCGCGGTCCATCGAAGATAATTTTTTCTCGACTTTCAGGGGTGAGTACCCTAATCTAGAAAATTACCCAAAAGTTGTTTACTTTAACATTTATTAGGGATAAAAGTGGATAAATTCCCTGTCGAATAATATGCGTCACAACTTTCTAGGCTGACAAAAAAATTTGATTTATTTCACGTTTTTGGTCACTGAGCGCTGGCGATACGCAGAGAGGATTGCTCCTCCTCCTGATCGGCGATGGTAGCTTTCACGCTTTTTAACGAAGTTTAGGCTGACATCTCAGCCCTAGTTTCTTTTATCCATTCCGTTCATACTGGTTTATTTCAGGAGAACCACCTTCCGCCAGATGCCATTAGCCATGGTTATGGCAAAAGGAAATTAACCGTTGCCTTAGCTAAACATTGCATTACCCCGGACAGAGCAAAATCTAATTCCACATTTTCAAAGCTTGCCGAGTTGTAGCTTATAATATACTTAATGTAACCTATTTATTTATTTGGCAAAATTAAAGGATTACATTATAGTTGTAAACTAAAACATATCACGCATTTTGGTTACGGAGATAACAAAAAAAATTTCTTTAAAAAGAACTTATTCTTTTAAAATTTTGTTAACTTTTTTTTCGTGATCTAGGGTGATGGGGTTCGAAAGATAAAGGGTGGAACTTTTTAAATGCTTTGACGAACTAACAAGCTAAGAATCCGTTCGTCTGTGATTGCGGTTAAAAAAGAGTTCAAAAATCGGAATTTGGATGGGCTTTTTCTCAGAATACTTTGGTAGGGAAATTTTTGGGCGACACTTCAAAATAGGACTTCAGAGAGTTCCTAAAAACGCCTGACACCGATATCCAAAATGGGTGCAGGATAGTCAACCTGCGTGCTCTATTGCTGCGTCCAACCTCGAAATTTGGTCAGGTCTGCAATATAATACCAGATGCAGCAGCACCATGATTGCTCTGTTAAGGACCAGATCTGGGCATAGCTCCTCTCTATTGACAAGGGTTCTTGCCGCTTAGAGGATTTCCTGCTCAGTAGTTGGTTAATCTTTTGGGAACAGAACTCTGACGATGCCATCCAAAGCCTCCGGGCCCGGTTCAAAAACGTTCTGTAAGCCCCTCCCCACATGTCGTTTTCGTGCAAGGTGCTTCTGAAACAACTTCCGTTGCGGCATACTAATATCACAAGCTTTCTCCAGGTCGAATGCCAGTTTGTTCGCTGATTCGATAGCGCTGTCCTTCCGTTTAACTTTAAATCCTACAACGCAGACGCGAAGGCTGGAAAGCTGAGGGTATCCTGGTGGTACGCCTGTGTGTGAGCCGTCAGCAGGCCCGACATTGATAAATCGATCTGCATCCTTTCCGCACAGCCACAGAGCAGCTTTGCCAGAACTTTGTTGTAAGGCTCACATCAGTGCGCTTGGTTTGCGCCAGCAATTCCTGCGCCGCCCTGCAGTGCTTTTGGTTGAGTTAAATCATGTGGAAGACACTGGCCAGCCTGGTGGCTCGCCTCCTTGCTGCCGGCATCTGCACAGATGAAGCAAGTCGGTTTCATGGAGCACTGGGCAGTCTGTGGCCCTGCTCGCCGAACTTGATGCAACAATGCCCTGTATCAAGACATTTTCCCTTACAATTACCTTACAATCGGTGTATCACTTGTTAAGATCACAGCAGATTTTCAGTTCTGCGCTTCGTCGCTTTGTGGACTGTCTCCCACAGTGATTATGAAAAAATTAAGTTAGAATATATTGCCAACAAGAAAGGAAGTTAGCTTCGGCAAGCCGAAGTTTGTATACACGTGCAGTTATAATTAATAAATTTAATTCGAAATTCTTTAAAATACAAATACAAATACAAAAGATATTCCCAATAGTATAATATAATAGTCAAAAAACACCGAAGCTATACTTTGTTTCACATTATTTTCCCACCAGTTTTCCGATCGTTCCTATGGCAGCTATATGATATAATCGTCCGATTTTGATAAAAATACTTTCGAAATTCAGAACTTATTAAAAAATGTTATTTCCAAGAGTAGGAGGTTATAAGTTAAAAAACACCGAAGCTATAATTTGTTTCATATTATCTTCCCACCAATTTTCCGATCGTTCCTATGGCAGCTATATGATATAGTCGTCCGATTTTGACTAAATTAAATTCGAAATTCAGAACTTATTAAAAAATGTTATTTCCAAGAGGTTTTATGTTAAAAGACACCGAAGCTATAATTTGTTTCATATTCTTTTCCTACCAATTTTTCGATCGTTCCTATGGCAGCTATATGATATAGTCGTCCGATTTTGATAAAATTTAATTAAAAATTCAAAACTAATTAAAAAGTATTATTTCCAAGCTTTGGAGGTTATATGTTAAAAAACACCAAAAATATAATTTTTTTCCGATTATTTTTATGGGAGCTATAAGATATAGTTGTCCGATCCAGCTGGTTCCGACTTATATACTACCTGGAAAAGATATAAGACTTTTGGGAAAGATTCAGTCCGATTGCTTTAAAACTGAGAGACTAGTTTGCGTAGAAACGGACGGACAAACGGACTTCCGACTGAAATCAATATACCCTCTGCAAGGGTATAAAAAGGGCCTGTGGCCACTGTGAGACGGCTTGTGTGACACCCCTGTAAATGTTCAAATTCTCAGTAATACGAGGGTGGTCCGATAAGTACTTAGCCTCCAAAAGAATCCTAAAAGTTTTGGAAAAGTGGCGATTTATTGCTCAACATAATCTCCTTTTAGCTCGATACACTTGACTCAACGATGCTCATACTTTTTTAACTCGTCTGAAAAATACGTTTTCTCGAGGTCGGCAAAGTAGGCCTCTGTTGCGGCGACGACCTCCTCATTCGACGAAAATTTCTGCCCTGCGAGTGACTGTTTCGACTGTTCCTTGGTCTCTGGTGTGTACCAGTGGATCCATGTTTCGTCGACGGTCACGAAACGACGCAGAAACACCTTCGGATTGCACATGCCCGAAATTTCATGCAGGTTACTGTCTCAGCTGTCTCAGCTATTTCGCGTATCTTCAATCGGCGGTCTGGATTTTTGTCACGTTATCCTCCGTGGTAGCCGTTTTCGGGGCAACTGGGCGTGGCTTATCAAAAACCGACCTGCGACGACGTTGAAACTCGTTAAATCAATTTTTGACGGTCGCCATTGAAGGAGAAGAGTCATCGTACACAGCATCCGAGCGCTCTTTGGTTTCGCTGTGCGATTTCCCTTCCAAAAACAAGAATCGAATCACAGACCGATATTGCTCTTTCTCCATTTTTCTATAATCCGCGTCTACGAGAATGTACTATACGATAGTAAATTTCTGTTGCGATAGTAACGCCATCGGGCGGTGAGGCTAATTACTTATCGGACTGCCCTCGTAGAAACGTTATAAATTTCCGTGGTCCCTTGTCTCTTTCTGTCAATATTATTTCCTCTAATAAATTAATACATTTATTTCAGCGTTAGAAGTGTAATGTATAAGTATTTGGAAAAGGAAAGCGAACTTAATTTTCATAAAATTTTCAATGAAGTATTGGGTACGTATTTCGCAACATAAATTATTTAAATAAATTAAGTTATTTGCAGGTTATTTGCTATTCAAAGACTTTTGTGAATACGATTCAGATGAACCTATACAGCAACTCAAATTTTTTGAACAGGTACAACATTTTATATTTATTTAAAAAACGGTTTTAACACTATTTTCTGCATTTCAGATAAAAATTTTTGAAAAAACAGAATGTTACGAAGAAAGAAAAAAGCTGGCAAGGGAAATTTATGATATCTTTATAATGGAGGAAATGCTGTCACACACCTATGCAAGTAGTCCTGATTAGCAGTTAATCAATTTTTAATTCCCCAATTTGTTTTTAGGAATACTCAAAAAATGCTGTTGCTAGTGTTCAGAAATATTTGTTAAAAAATGAAGTTCCGGTTAACTTATTTGAAGTAAGACTTTATACTATAAATACCTTTAATTTAACTATTTTTTACCTGTTACTTGTACAGTAAAAAGAAAAGAGATCGCTATAGTCGATGCCCTCGACTTAGTTAGTTTAGCGTTATAGGCGTTCGAGTTGGCGTGGCACAGCTTGTGCACAGCTTATCGAGATTTCAGCGATCATACGGGCGGACAGACAGACATGGCTAGATCGATTTGACTAGTGATCCTTATCAGGAATATATATATTTTATAGGGTCGGAATAGCTTCCTTGTACCTGTCACATACTTTCCGACGAATCTAGTATACCCTTTTACTCTACGAGTATTATTCACAATCTTGTTTTTATTTTGGAAGAGCAGCGATTTGTTATTTACAAGTCTTAAACTAAACTCATTATTTAACTCGAACTTCTTTGATGATCATACTTCGGCAATGAGCTTCGGAGCTTTTTAAGAGGCGAGTTCACTTTATTGAGTGGGGATTTTCTTGTTGATTACGACTGTATAGCGTTTATTCGAAGCGGACTGTGTAAAAGCTCGTCTCCAAGATCTTCATATAGACATATGCATTCTTACAAAGTAGTTGCTGAATAGAAAAGCGACAGCTTTTGTGGTATAAGAAAGAAGGTGACAAAAGATAAGCAAAGAGCGCTGCCGGTGCTGTCGTACACCTATGCGCGCATGACTAGGCTCCGAACATACTCCCCCCGTTGGAAGAGGTAAGGTTCCAACTCTCTCAGAATCGATGGGCAGAACGGCTAGTTTGACGAGGGCTCTCTTGATCAGACCCGTAGCTGTACAGACCATAGCTACTCTGATGACTCCGTCCCCGCCGGGTATGACTTCCTGGATGCATCCAAGCTGCCATCTCAAGGGTGGAACGTTGTCCTCCTTCAGCAAAGCTATGCTTCCCACCTGGATGTTAGACGTTTCGACGCGCCACTTGCTCCTCTCTTGAAGTAGGGACAAATACTCGCTGCTCCGCCTTTTCCAGAAATGTTGCTGCATCTGGGTCACCCGCTGCCATCTGCTGAGGCGGCCTGCGCGAAGATGAGTAATGTCAGGCTCAGGAAACTTAGTGTAGCTGGAACCCTTCAGGAAATGCGCCGGTGTAGCACCGCAAGGCTTTCAGCATTTTCTGAAATTGAACAGAGTGAACGGGAGTTAAGGATGGCAGTAATCTCATATGCAAGAGTTCTTAATTCATCGATGGCTAACATGGATGCACCGACGACTCTGTAGAAGTGAAATCTAGCTGACTTCACAGCAGCCTCCCATAAACCACCGAAGTGCGGGGCACGCGGAGGGATGAACTTCCAATCGATCCCATCAGCTAAACAGACGGAAGATATCGATGCTGTGTGCTGCTCGCTCAAAAAGAGCTTTTTCAGCTCGGCAACCTCGCTCTTTGCACCGACAAAGTTTGTGGCATTGTCGCTCCAAATGATACGCGGACTGCCTCTAAGGCTGATGTATATACTCAGCGCTGCGATGAAAGAATCCGCCGTGAGATCCTGGACCACTTCCAATTGAGCGATAATGCGGCAAGCAGCGCCTGCGATCCTCCATGCAAATATTTCTCATTAAAATAAACGATGATCGCCTTGGTAACTGGATGATTCTTGGGCAACAGTATCAGATGCCTCGTATCGTAGTCCAAGTTTGCGTTGTGAAGCCTTCCACCCACGCGAAGTAACCCATCAGAGCGGAGTATAGGCCTAAGGAAACCAGCTTGCTTTTCTGTGGAAACGGCTTGCCCTGGCTAAGAGATCCATACTCCTTCGCCAAGTTAACCTGTTGGATGCTCCTCAAAAGAAGTACAGTTCCAGAGTTGATCTCCTCCACTGAAAGACGATCTTTTAACGGCGCAGATTTGGCTCTGCAATTTGAAATGAACCGATAAATGTATTAAAATACGCGCTGCAACTTATCGAAAGAGTTGAGGAATTTGCAGTTTGATGAACTGTCTATGCAGACGGACCCAATTAGAGCCACAGAA
This sequence comes from Drosophila suzukii, assembly GCF_043229965.1. Lineage (NCBI taxonomy): Eukaryota > Metazoa > Arthropoda > Insecta > Diptera > Drosophilidae > Drosophila > Drosophila suzukii. The sequence continues at coordinate 7,171,216 of NW_027255896.1, read as the reverse complement.
GGGCGCTCTGGAAGATCCTTTACTGAGTCTAGCACGGACGGCCAGTTCGACGAGCTTGCAGAAGGAATGTAGTCCCGTTAACCCAAAGGGAATGTTCCAACAATTCTCTTGGGCTACATCCTCGCGATACGACGTCTGCCGGATTCAAGTTTGTAGGAGCGTGATGCCAAGTCATGTCTTCCAGGGCTGCTGACTCATCCGAACACCATTTGCGGATTAGTTCCTTCACCTGACGAGAAATTTCTCCCACCTCCTCAACTGAGTCCCCACTTCCTCCTCATCGTAAGAGGGTTGATGCATGGCCCTTATAGCCAAGAAGGCAACTGGCTTTGTTCCATAAGTCACCGTTTGGTGTTCTGAAGAGTTGACAAAGCCCTATCCAAATGAATTTGTCCCATAGAAATTATTTCGAAAAACAATCCAGCGCCGAGTAAAAGGTCAATTCGTTGTGATTGATTGAAATGAGGATCAGCGAGCGAAATGTTTTGCGGTATCTTCCATGAGTTTGCATTTATATTGAAATGGTGCTGATAATCAGTAATACTATCACAACCTCTGTGAATGCTCACGATAGCTTGCATCCCGTGATTGCACAAGAGTATCGAGAGACTTATCAGAGATCATGGAAGATTCTCCTATCCCAGAAATCGAGGTTTGCGATCTTCTATAATTCAAATTTAGTTGGCTAGCTAAGCGAAAGGTTATGAAGTTTAGCTGGGAGGCCGAATCTAAAATTGCTCGGCAAGGCATAAATGCTCCAATTCTATTTTTAACGTAGATAATAGCAGTTGGAAGCAACACGTAGTCGATCGGAAAATATTTGAGGTTTTGGGTGGAGGGCTTAGTAAATAATGATCAGGATGCGATGATGTAAGCGAACATGATACTAATGCTGATGAAGTAGATGGTAATGGCTGAGAGCTCGAGGATGGATCTCATGATGGAGATGAAAATTAGGTGGATGTTGCGGATGGGTAATGGTTCACGTGTAATAATAAATGGTGCTTCAAGCGACAATACTTGCAGTGAGTCGACTTGCATTGCTGCAAACTATGCCCCTTGCGCAAACAGTTGAGGCAAAGGTGCAACTTCTTTGCTTCTCTATATCGAAGATTCGGACTCAAATTTAAAGATCGAGAACACTTTGACAAATAATGATCCCGTTCATCGCAAAATAAAAATATCAAATGATTTGAGTTAGCAGCAGAAGCAATAGGTTTATTTTGGTTACATTTGTGCAAGTTTTTTCCCACCTCCTGGCCTGGTGTTTGAGTTACCAAGGCTTGATCCAAGTTTTCCATCATCCTGCACCTCCTTTCCAAAACCGGCTCCATAGCATCCCAGGTAGACAGCTCAGTGATTGACAAATCCTCTTTCCATTTTTCCCGCGTCCTCTGATCCATTTTCCGAGAGACGATGTGAATTAAAAGTCCATCCAAAATTTGTTGCTTAGTGGTCAGGGTTCGAATTGCCAGTTGACCCTTCGAAGATCCCTTCTCGACACCATTTAAATCGATTAGTGCCTGAACGTATGCCTGAAAGTGTAAAACTTTAATATCAAATCGATTAACCAGAGAATTCATAGCCTTTTTATAATTAGCATTCAAGAGCCACGCCGCCCAAACTCGAACGCACATATTGTAGTTTTTCAATGTCGCTCATTTCCGATGACCGCAGTGAAATTAGATGTTGAATTTGCAGCGGTTGAAGCCGGCAATCGTGACTTGCGATGAACCGCCCAGCCTCGGCTTAGTTTCGCCTTCACATCCATGAAAACATCGGCAAATTCAATCCGATGGTCGCTCGAGATCTCTGCAAAATCCAGTCTTTCCAACGATGTTTGCGCAGAATCACATGCCTGGTTTAAGGAATTGATCCATTCCATTCGCGCCAGCAAATCAGCTTCGTCAAACTGATTAACCGCATCAGTGGTTAAATAAGATTTCATCAAGCTCATTTGCCGCAAAATAGATTGGGCTTTGACTCGGTAGTAGTAAGCGTCACTTGGATTCATTTTGAGCCCGAACCGAGTTTTCCGTATCAGACATTTTTCAATCACGAGAAAAAAAAACAAAATAAAATGTCCGACCGCGATAGACGCGCGAAACACCGTATACCTTTTACTGCGAAAATGTAGAGGTTAACAAGCGTCGCCGAGATGCAACGGAACCTTTAACTTGGTTGTTGTTGTTCTGGCCGATAAATTGCCTGCCTAGCAACAGCGGATATATGTAACTGGCAAACGAATGTTTGTATGGTTATATGTACATATTTATATATGTAATATGCGCTATTAACAAAGATTTAATGCGATTCACTTTGTTAAGAATTATGTGCACAACACAGTTTTGGTGTTTTTCCACAGCGCAAAATGTACAAAAAATCAAACGGATTTGTATGCATGTATGTTCGTGTTCGTGATTAAAACTGCTATCACGTCGGGGTCTCCAAATGTTTGTGGGGAAGACAACATATATGCCACCCTTATATTTATCACTGTGGACGGCAGTACACGTAGTGGCGAAGCGCGCAAGAGAGCGTGCGAAGACAACTACTATATATAGCCGCAGAATTGAAAATCTGCCATTATGGTCCGATCGTAACGAGTGATACACCAATGGAAAGGTATCGCACTAACTATGAAGATTGCATACCAAGACTTTCGAAATATAGATTTGTTTGGGAGAAAAAGCGGTGAAAGTGTAAAAGTAAAAATTTAGAAAATTGGAGCTGCCGGATACGGTGGCGATAAAAGCCGCCGGCTGTTTAGCTAGTTCTACTCTTACTGAGAATACGCGTCGAATGACACTTCATTTGTTGAAATCCGATGTCCCGTTCAAAAGTAATTCAAAAAACAAAATTTTCTTCTTTCCAAAATGAAAATGGTTGTCCCTTTGTTTGTGGGTTTGTATGCATCCGATCTTAGTTTTAGGGTTTTGGAAACCCTATGGGTGTATAAAGTAGCTTGAAACAGAAAACGTTTGTTCTACGACCTTGGCAAAAAAAAACCGCTAGTTTAGCGGAAAATCAAAAAAAAAATTCAGATTTAAAATGCTTATAGTATCTAAACAACTAATGCTACAGAATGCTCAGAGATATATACTCTGAAATGATAATTTATTTTGCTAAATACTCTTCATGTAGTAAAATTGTCTGAATATAATAGATTTAGAATTATGACAAAAAGTTATTTTTTAAAACCACTTTTTGATTATTTTCTCAAAATTGAGTCGAACGATTTCTTTTTAAATTTCAAAACATACAGCCCTTGAGATTCCCCAATATTATAACACTTTTTGCCCTAAAAATTACCGTTTGGAAGATATTAAGCGATAAAAAGTGCAACTCGTTTCAGCTCCGTATACGAAATATTTCATACTTATTGGAATAAACAAGAAAAAAACCAATTTGGTGAAAAATATTCTTATTAGATTTTTTCAAACGGAAAATCTGTTATGGTTTTAGGGTCCTTTACTTGTATGAAGCTAATCGAAATAGGAAACTTGATCTATTTGTTCTACCACTTTGGAAAAACCCGCTAGTTCGGCGGGAAATGTAAGAAACGACAGATTTGTCTTGGAATCTGAAACTATACAGCCCTTGAGACTCCAAACTTGTGCTATTAAAATAGGTAATTGAAGCGATAAAACTTGTTGTGCCTAATTTAAGGTGGCCTTCAGCTAAGTTTAGGGGTCGAATTTGTGTGTTTGGGTTTTCAATAGCTAAGCCATATGGGGACGACTCCTAGTCATGGTATTGGGGTACTCAAACTCTTGAGCAAAAAAAACTTCTGATATCAAACAAAAGCACCTCTTAAGATATCAAGAATTGTGACGAAAAATGATATTACATTCGATAAAATAAATAAACTATATTAAATTTATGTATTCGGCACGCTACAACAGAAAATTTACGTGTAGGTTAATAAATATTTACTGTTGCGGGCCGAAATCATAAATTTAATGTAGTTTATTTATTTTATCGAATGTAATATCATTTTTCGTCACAATTGTTGATATCAGAAATTTTTGTTAAAGGCGCGTTCGCCACTACTTTTTACCTCGTTAAGAGGTATTTTTGTTTGATAATTAATAACGCACGAATAGGTTATATTAAATGTATAGCGTTTATTCGGAGCGGCAGACGGACTGTGTAAAAAAGCTTGGCTCTAAGATTTCCATATAGACATATGCAGGCTTACAAAGTAGCTGCTGAATAGATAAGCGACAGCTTTAGTGGTATAAGAAAGCAGGCGACAAAAGATAAGCAAAGAGCGCTGCAGGTGCGTATAGGGGCAGGTGAAAAACGCGTGCTCCGCGTCTCTGGGTAAGGTACGTTGAGTGAGACACGTGTTGCACATCTCGGTGAAAATGCTTGGGTGAGCTGCCGCCATGGTGTGTAGTGCTTCGTTGCGAACACCATCGGGAACAGGGGCTTTTGCTGGAAAGAACGGCATCTCCTTCCCCGGTAGCCTGCCAAGTAGGTAGCTGCTGCGATGGGAACAGGGTGGACAGTATGTAGCCGAGCTGCAAGTGGCAGTTGACCATGACTCATGACCATCTTGTACGCTGATCCGAATGGTTTTGCATCCGCCGCTACGCCCAGCTCCTGGAAGCATTTGACCTTTCTTGCCTTGATTTCGTTTCTAAGCATCTTTCTCTTCGCTCTGTAGGTTGATTCGCTCAGTTCCTGGTTTCCGCGTTCCTGGCTGCTCTGACACCTGCTGCCTGTTTATTTGGTACATTAAGTAATTAGCCTTCGCATATTGCCACCTTCGGTGGCTTTTTCCATGATAATGAGCTTAGGAGCCTTTTATGAGTGGACTTCACTTTTATTAAGTGGCTTTTCTTGTTGATTACGACATTGTCTCGAAATCATTGTAATTTTCATTTTGCAACTTGATTTAAACCGGTTTGGGTTTTTATGGCAATAGCGGTGACTTGTGTATATGTTTTTTAAATTAATTTATAATTTTTTTAATTATGTACAAGGTGTGTTGGAGTAGAAAAAGGTGGAAGGGCTCCGTTCCCCCGGGACTTTGCGGTACGGATGGCAGTTGCCGCTCGTCTTAGAGGCTTTTTGCGTCGATTTCGTTTTCTACGCCTTAAATCCTTCAAGATATACGCGGCCATTCTGGGTACCGCATCCCATTTGGTTTGATTGACCTGCATGTTATCTACGGGGTTGTTTTTTCCCTTTCGTTACTGCCGAAATTAAGCACTGTCCCTGTCACTTTGGGGTGAACAGACACGGGGTGAGCCTCCGATGTCTCTTTCATCCCCGCGGGTGACCACTGTACCTTCCGCTTTATCATCTGGAACTTCTTTAAAAGTTCCTGTTCTGCCCTAGCAACTGCAAGAGCTTGGGTCCGTCCCTTCTTTTTTGCGAGTTTCCTCGGTGTACTGGGATTTGCCCCAGAATTTGCCGGACTCGGTCCCCAGTGCCCCTTTTGAGCTGCTGACGCTGTCGCGGAGGGCTTGGGAATTGGCCGGTACCTTGGCTCATTGCTCATCCACCTCTGTTGGCGGTCGAAAGTAGAGCGTTGCGGGAGAGTAAAGTGAAGTGTGAATCATTTTTCTCAGTGTTTCCTTAAATTTATAGATTAATGCAACAAAATGTTTATAATGTTTTAAATTACATGTAATTACTCGTGTTTATTATAGTTTTATGCGAAAATGCTACATTTTATAATTTATTACATCGATCACTTCGATAATTACATTTGTCCGACCTGCAAAGTAGTATTTAAGTAAATAAAGGATAATAATGATTAGGCGGGAAATCGGCTTACGATTTCTCGGCCGTCCTCTAAAGCTCATAAACATACCATATTGCGGCTATTGAATAGAATCTAAGTACTACTTAACCAATGGCTGAATTGTCACTTCTCAGAAATAATATTTTTTTATTGTATGGAATTAGTTAAACCAACAAAAAACAGTAATCTTTCGCAAAACAAATAGTGTCGTGCTTTTGCTCAAGTGAATCCATTAAAAAAAAATCAAGTTAACAAATTAACAAATTTTCAATATGGTTACGTATTTATATAGTTTTAATATTTTTGTTTTTAATTTGATTAATAATTTGTGATTTTAAAAGAAGGTAAATTGAATTGATATTGTTGCAATTTTCCTGAGTGGGATTTGATATAGATATGATGGGATCTATGTCCCGGAAGGATTGGGTACGTTGTGTAGAAAGGAAGGGGCAAGAACATATTATATGTTGTATGTCTATTCATGCAATGTTGCCCATTGGGCATAATCTGTTTTTTGAGCAGTCGAGGTAGTAGGCGTAGGCCCTGGTTAAATTGGTGAGTTTATATAATTTGTTCCCAATTATGATTCTATATGGTACACTTTTACAGAGGCTCAGGCTGTTGATACTCGAGGTTTTGCCTGCTGTTTTAATGTCCTTAAAATTTTAACTAATAAATATAAGGACACCTAAAACAAATGGCAAGTAGATCCTGCAGCAAAAACGACTTGACATAAAAATCTAAAAAAAAAACAAATTCGGAAATAATTCAAAGACGCGTGCTATGTATAAATTGAAACAATGGGCGACCCCAAACTGGCACAAAATTCAATTTTTTTTTTTAAATTTTTAAGTTTTCTGAAAATTAAGCTTTCTTAACCAAGTCCCCAAATTTTTTCTTATTCCGCTTTGTCCATGGTGCAGTCATGGCCTCCACATCTTGCTGTCTCGTTCTCTGGCATATGGCAAAATACGACATGTACAATAAAAAACGTATTTCTTTGTTTAACCATTTTTTAATACTGGTAATAGTTACTTGTTATTTTATTGACCATTTTATTTATTAATAATTTAATTAAACATTTAATTGAACGAAAATGTGCGTATTAATCTAATTCAGGTGGAAAACTAATGAAAATAATAACATTAAAAACAAGATATTAGTGCGTGTGTGTATGTATTCGTTTAAATAAAAATTCTTTGAAATGTCAATTGATATTTGCTAAAACATATTTCGTTTGCAAATCCTAAAAAGATTTAACACATTTCCTATAATTTTTATTCTCATTTTTTTATTTTGCTTAAACAAATGTCACGACTTTACCTCACTCCCGTCTCTAACATCCAAGTAGAATTGTATCAAAAGCAAGAATACTGAAAACAAGATATATGTACGTGCGTGTTTGTGTGTATATATATATATGTATTTGTGTGTTTAAATTTTAATAGTTGATAATACCCCTTGATATCCTTTTGCACAAAAATATTTCATTTGCAAATCTTAAACAGCATCAACACATGTCATTCAAAGGCCAAAACTAATTTCAATTTACAAACTATTTTTTTCTCCCAATTAAAATTTTAATCCTATGTTTAAACAAATACATATACATGTTTAAACAAATATATTCACGGCTTTCCATCTCACTCTTCCGCTACATTGTTATTATTAAAATGAATATAATTTTTAACTATCACCAGTTGGAAAATTCAAAAATCAAGGACTTATCCGATCTATAGATAAAATCGTTCATCCGTCTAAATACTCCCTTCCGATCCTTGCTGCAGATGGAGCTATCACAAAATCAATCACTAAAGAAAGTCTAACCTTGCTTGGGCATATTGTTCGCTAAATATATATATATATATATATATATATATATAATTAGACCAAGAAGCCGATTCGACATAACAAAGTTCGTCAACCTAGAGTTCGTTGAACTAGAGCCATCTTCGACCAACTAGAAAATTCACGGAATTACCTTGCAAGCAATCGTACAATTATAAAGTCAATCATACAAATTACAACTGTTTTCTGGACCATAGCTGTGTGATATGTGGTCAGAAACATGGCACAGAGACCTGCGAACGATATATTCGCCTTGTCAAATGTCTTAATTGTGGTGAAAATCACACAGAATAAACAGCTTTATTGTCTACCAGCAGACAGTAAAACTTCGAAAAAAATTGTAATCCCATGGTAACGCTCTCCCCAAAAATCCACTACAAAAAGGTCGACTGTTCGATCTAATGTCGGAGCTCCGTCATACGCAAATGTCACCAATGGTCATTTTCGACTCCAATTTCAACAGGTTGGCCGACCTCTGTTGCAGCAGCATGCAAAACAGCATCAGAACCAATTTTCTCCACTGGGAGCAGTAATGAAATCGACAAGAACAAATGTATCTACGATCTGAAGATAAACTGGATGGCGGCGGCGTTAACCCGTTCCAAGGGGGCGGCCAAATAATTCTTCCCTCTTTACGGAAGGAAGTAACTTAATATATAAAAAAAAAGATAAACTGACTGACCTCGATGTTCGGTTTGACAAAATGCAGATGATGATGTCAATGATGTCCCTTATAGAGAACTTCTTACCCCAAATAGCGTCAGGATTTGCACAAGCAGTCGCTGGTCTCCACTCTGCTTTTGCAGCCCAACCATGAGTCAAATAGGATTTAAAATCGGTAGAGGGTACGACGCTCGTCTGTCAAATCATCCGGCCATCGCAAAGGATCTGCAATTATCATGAATGCCTCTGAATTTAAATCTACTGCAGTTTCAGGTAACGACTAACGGTTGAGTCAACCTTAACATGCATCTGAACACTCCTAATGACATTGACGATGCTACTGAATCATCAACCTGCGGCCAAGGCCCAAAAAGACCATCTGATCCACCTCATGCCCTTTTAAAAGAGAATGCTGACAAAAGAGAACGTTGGGGCGGGGTGGCTTGATCTCTGAAATAGTCCCAAGAACGAGGGGTACACTAAAAACACAGGGGTAATTTTGGGTTTCTTTTTATTGTTACACTTGGCAAAAAGAACTAGTTAAGCCTAACTTAACTTAAGCGCTCCAGAGCGGAGCGGAGACTTAGGGGAGAGATGGAGAGGTAGTGCGAGCGCGCAAGATGTAGACATCTGGATAAAACTGCCGCTTGACACTGCTTTCTGAAATTAAACGCCCTTTTGACGCAAACAGAGAATATCGCCGTGCTGAAGATGAACTTAAGAAACTATTGCATAGAACGTACAGTGAATACTTTGCCTATTTGCTCCTTAATGCTAATCCCACAAGGAATATAAAATGTCAGCTCCCTTTCGCCGTCCCAGATCAGAGGACAGAATTCTGATGGCCTTGGCTAAGGAATTGAAAGGGCGCTTTCAACCATTCAATCTGGTCTGCAGACGTCGATAAAACCCTAGCATTCCTAAATGCACCCTTTTCGGCAATCGAACATATCCATCATGTGAGTCCGGAAGATGTCTGTCTTCAAATTCGCGAGCTGCAACGCAGTAAGGCTCCAGGTTTCGGTGGCCTTGGCAGCAGAACTGCCAGGGCCTTACCTAGGAAGGGTACACCATTTCTAGTTCTCCTTTTAAACTCCATGTTAGGTATCCACCATTTCCCAACCTAGTGGAAATGTGCTGCGATATCGATAATACCCAAGCCAGTTCAAACCGGAAAATCTTGTACCGTAGCCAATAAGTTTCCCACCTTCTCTATAAAATATTTGGGAGAATGTTCCTTAGTAAAATTATGGCTGTAAGCAGAGTACAGGATATCATTTCAGATCACCAGTTTGGCTTTAGAAGTCAACATAAACACTACAGTTCATCAGTCATCCTTCATGTCAAAGAAGCTTTTGATCGCTGTTTAAGCTTAAAACTCTCCTGCCAACTGCACAATATCTTCTCGAAAAATCGTATCTTTAAGAACGAAGTTGTATGGTAGATGTGAGAAGAGAAAGGTCACCTCTCAGATGCACTCTGGCGTACCTAGGGTAGTACGTAAGGTAGTGTACTTGGGCCGGTTTAGAACAATACTTTTACCGTTGACCTGGTGTACCCTTGGGTACCACGTACCCTCTTGGCTACATATGCTGGTGATACAGGCCAACTCTACGTGTCGAAATATAGCGACTCAAATCACGCAAAACTTCTTGGACCTGTACGACGAAAGGAAGAATAGATGGAACATCAATAAATGGGAATGATTCTCTTTAATACAACTTCTCTCTAAAAATCCAAATCCACCCCAAAGTAAAGTTCCAGAAACAGCTAATCTACCCAGGCTCAGTACTTCGGTTTAATTTTGGACAACGACTTTGGGGTAGGCAGCACATAAGGAATGTAAGCTTCGGAAGCTAAATTGGATTGTGGTTCCTTCGATGACATATTGCATACAAATATGGGGTACCGCTTCAGACTTAAATGCCATAAGGTCCAAAGAGTGCCAAACCGGGATAAAGAATGTGACATGGTATTAAAGAAACACGCATCATATCACCACGACAAAAGAGCAAATCAATATGCGTTCTAGCCGATACAGTGACCGTATACTAGCCCACACCAACCAATAGCAGCATCCTTGGCTAATTAAAAAACCAGAAGAAGACTGAAGCGTCGACACCCTGGCGCTCCTTAGGCACGAGGTTCACTAAACCCGCGTCTTGAGGCTCGTTTCATGTTATTTTTCATTGGTTTTTTATGCGTCTTATAGCTATCAAGTTGGTTGATCAACTCTTAAAATAAATAGTAGCAGAAACATTGCAGAAAGAGGGTTGCTATATATATTTGTAGTCTAATAATGAAAAATTTTTTCCACACACCTCCAAAAAAAAAAGGTTTTTGAACTTTTTAACAGCATCTTATTGTGACGAAATTTGTTAACCACTCATTGATGTGCGGAAAAAAAAGAAGTCATTAGGTTCCAAGTCAGGGCTGTACCCGTCAATTTGACGTTTTGGCCGGTCAAAAAAGCGCTTGCTTGAGCTGATGTGTGAGAGGCAAACAAATTGTGGTTTTTAACTCAGAATTAACCGTCATACGTTGCTCAAGCGGAACAGTCGCCACATGACCAGTTTTACCGAAGAAACAGGCGACCATTGGCTTTGTAGTGCTTCTTCTTCCACGAACAACTTTCCTGGGTTTCGGCTCGCCTTTAAAGACCCACATGGTCGATTGCTGTTTTGTTTTGGGCTTATAAGCATAAAATTATAATTTGTCACCTGTGACGACATTATAAGCGTCTTTTGAAACACCGTGAATTTATTTTTTTAAAAGTTCTTTACACCAAGTTCTGTGCACACGATCTTTTTTAAGCGATTGTCAAATTGTGCGGAATCCATTTGGAAAATGCCAACTGGTGACCTTGTCCAGAAACTTAAATAGCAGTCTTTGTATAATCAGTTTTTCAATTCACTAGACAGATAAGAGCCCGCCAAAGTATTGCCAGCTATTCACATATTTTAAAACCGTTTTTAACAAGAAAGGAGGCCATTTTTGGCAAGTCGAAGTTTCTCTACTCTTGCAGGTTGTTCCCGTGGGTGCATTGTATGTTCACAGCTTATATGATAAAGTCGTCCGATTTTTTTTTAAATTTTATTTGAAATTCTGAAATATTAAAAGAATGGTATTCCCAAGATCAAATTTGAATAAGTCAAAAAACACCGATGTAATAATTTGTATACCCGTTACTCGTAGAGTAAAAGGGTATATTAAATTCCTCGGAAAGTATGTAACAGGTAAAAGGAAACTTTTCCGACGGAATAAAATATATATATTCTTGATCAGGATCACTAGTAGTCGATTTAGCCATGTCCGTCTGTCTGTCCGTATATTTTTACTATTTAACTGAAATTAAAATTTAAACTGAAATGTATTGTTCTCGTCAATACTTATCGATTGACCCAAAATGTCACGCCCACTCTATCGTCCACATACCGTCAATAAACAGCAAAAAAACGCCATATATGTTACGTTGACACGCACACAAACCGCTCAAAATAAATAGTTACTGCGCGGTAAAGCGAAAAGCCAGTAAATTGACCGACAATTTGTGCACGTAACAGCGCTATAAATCTTTCTGTCTTACATTAGTCTGCGACTAACTCTCATATGGCGAAACGGACAGACGGACGGACAGACGGAAACGGCTAGATCGACTCGTCTAGATCGACTCGTCTAGTGATGCTGATCAAGAATGTATGTAGGACTGGCAGCCCTATTAATAACAGATCAGTTTTTCTGTTCCATAACATTTTTCGGTAGTATTAAAAAGCGTGAAAAATGCGCAAGGATAGTAGAGATTGAGCATCAGCAGAGGAAGGTCGCGTGTATCTCAGTAATATTAATGTGTCAACTTAAGTACAATAACTGTTTTAAAGAAGTGTACTATTCGAAGAAGCCTTTCTCTACAATTTGAGGGCTCGACCGAGAACAATCTACAAGGTGAGTTCCAAAGTAAACAGGACTTAAAAAAAAAAGACAGAACAAATAGTTTTTTCGGCAAAATCAATTTATTTTATTCAAAATAGTCTCCTTCTGCTTTAATACAGCGTTTTGCACGGTCCAAAAGCATGTCGAACGAGTGTTTTAGCTCGTTGCCCGGTATGGCCGCCAGTATGCCGGTGCAAGCCTTTTGAATGGCTTCTACGTCTGCATAACGCTTTCCTTTAATCGGCAAATGCATTTTTCCGAATAGGTAGAAGTCGCACGGTGCCATATCAGGTGAATACGGGGAGTGGTTGATGGTTAAATTGTGATTTCTGGTCCAATAGTCGGACACAAGCGTCGATTGATGAGACGGCGCATTATCGTGCAACAAACGCCAACTTCCATCTTCGCGATATTTGGGCCGAGCACGTCGAATACGGCGCACCAAACGCTTCAAAACTCCAAGGTAGAATATCGCATTAACGTTTTGGCCGGGTGAAACAAATTCTTTGTGGACAATACCCTTGGAATCATAAAAACAAATCAGCATTGTCTTCACTTTTGACTTCTTCAGGCGCGATTTTTTGGGTTTCGGCTCGTCCGGCGCCTTCCATTTAGCACTCTGGCGTTTCGTTTCGGGATCATATTGAAAACACCACGTTTCGTCACCAGTCACAATCTTGTAAAGGAAATCATGAAATGGAAATACTGGAAGTTGATAAACGATAGCAGATTCGAACGCACCAGTTGACATATAGATGGCGCCACTAGAGGGCGCTAGATTAAAAAAGTCCTGTTTACTTTGGAACTCACCTTGTACAAACGAAAAATTGAGTGTGATACGCGGCCAAACAACTATCAAGTTCTTGTGCTCAGAATCCATCGCTCGCAGTTTAATAAACAAAACGAAACGGAGAAACTAGAAAGTTATAAAACTGAAGTGATTATGAGAAAGAGAGACTAAAAAACCATCCAGAAGAGCTGAGAATTTTCATGTTGCGCAATTCCACCAAGTTTGGCAAAGAATTGTAAAATTGTGAAACTACAAAATTACAAAATTAATTGCGCAGTTTGCCGATCTGAGTGCAAAATTTGTTCTATGGCGACAAGTAAATTTTTAACGGAAGACGACGAAAGGCGCTTTTACAATCCGTTTTCGCAGAGAGCGACAATAATGGCTAGAGCGACAACTTGAGGAGATCACGACGGAGCAGAGATCCAGATGAGGTGATTGATACGAGGCGGCAAAGTGACGCCACTGGAGTTGAATGCGATTGAAGGCGCGATTGAAGGCGTGGTTAAAGGCTGAAGGTTGAGTTGAAAAGCAGTTCGAAAAGCAGTCATCAGAGCAGACAACGGTTGCAGCTTTTTTTGCAACGATTTACCAGAGATGAATTTAAAAAGCAGTGGCAAACATCAGAGAGAAGGCGATTCGCAAGTATAAATCCATCCATGCTTACATTATATTGAACTGAAATACCGAATTTACAGTTAAAAAAAACCATTTTATGCAACGTAAACAATATTTTATTCCCATTTAAACTGTTCTTATTTATTAATTTAAGAAAGAAGAAAGCAGTACACATTTGGTTGGTTTAAGAAATAAAATAAGTAATGTAAGTTTAGAAAACATGAATGTTGAAGAGATCACACGACTTTATGTTGCAGAGCTTAAAAACAAGTTAAAAATATTACGATTACCAAGTTCAGGCCTCAAAGCAGTGTTACAGGAAAGACTAATCTTTTATTTTGAGGGAGAAAATATCGACCAGCAGGAAATCACAGAAAGTTCAAAAGAGTCAGTGTACGAAACTAACGTCGTAGAGTCAGATTCTTCTGATTCTCAACCCTTAGCCATGGCTTTCACTCTGAGAGATATTGAAGATTCGCTTTCTGCATTCACTGGAAATGATTCTCCAGATATTGATGAGTGGCTTGCAGATTTCGAGCTTAATTCTATAACAGTTGGGTGGACTTCATTTAATGGCTTAATTTACGCCAGACAGTTGGTAAAGGGAGCTACAACCAGTAATATATGATTGGGATGCACTAAAAGAAGCTTTAAAAAATGAATTTGGAGAGAAGCTTACAGCAAAACAGGTGCACAAGATGTTCGAAAACAGGAAGAAACCCCAGAAAGACAGTCTGCTAAAATACTTCTACAGTATGACCGCATTGGCAAATAAGTCGAAGTTGGACGATGAAAGTAGTACAGAATACAAAGTGGAGGGTATACTAGACTCGAAGCAAAGTAAAAGTTGTTTTTACCCGGCGTCCAATGTTAAATAAATACGTTTCAAATACGTTTTCTCGAGGTCTGCAAAATAGGCCTCTGTGGCGGCGACGACCTCCTCATTCGACGCAAAATTCTGTCCAGCGAGTTACGATAGTAAGTTTCTCTTGCGATAGTGATGCCATCGGGCGGTGAGGCTAAGTACTTATCGGACTGCCCTCGTACACCCCGGCATTCTCAAACCTGATATTAAAGAGCTAATTGGAATAGGTGGCGAAGTTAGATGACGCTGACGTTGATATGTGTTTTCATGTAGGGCGTGATAAGGATACTCTTTATGAAGGTGTGTTCGGTTGGGATGTCCTTAATACAGTAACCGCAACAATTGGAGCAAACGGAGTCGTTTTCCACGTAGTTCATCCAGTAGATCTTGGACCTATGTTACAAGCCATTAAAGCCAGACTCAAGCCCAGTAGAAATAAAAATACTCCTCACCGATGAAGTCACAGTCTATAAGAGACCTAGGCGCTTACCGTACGAGGAAACTGAGAAAGTCGACAAGCAGATCATGGATTGGCTTAAGAAAGAAATCATTCGTCAAATACGCCGCACCGATAGTGTTGGTTGCTAAAAAAGATGGCACTAAAAGACTCTGTTGCGACTACCGCAAATTGAATCAGAAGATTATTCGCGATGGCCTTGATCGACGATGTTGCACATACGCTTCAGAAGGGGAAGTATTTACAACGGTGGACTTATCAAACGGATTTGTCCATGTCCCCGTGCAGGAAAGCTCTCGCAAATACACCGCGTTCGTCACCCAAAGTGCTCAATACGAAATCTGCTTCGTACCATTCGGAATTTTCAATTCTCCTGCAGTGTTTATGCCATACATTTTTGCAGTGCTCAGGCCATTTATTGAAGACCGGTACCCTTGTCCTGTACATGGATGATTTGATTATTATATCAAAAGACGAACAGGAAGGTTTAGATAAATTAAGGAAAGTTTTAGATGCCGCAATGCGTATAAAGTGGGAAAAGTGCCAGGTATTACAGAAGATGGTCCAATTCCTTGGCTATGTAGTCGAAAACGCAACTATCCAACCATCAGCAGAGAAGACTTGTGCAGTCCAAAACTTTCCAGTCCCGCGAGGCTGGAGTTCAACGGTATCTTGGCCTAACATCCTATTTCCGAAGGTTTGTGAAAGACTTCGCTATTATTGCCAGACCTTTGTCGAACTTGCTTAGGTAGAACACTTCTTTTAAGATCGGCGAGGAAGAGTTAGGTTAGGTAGGAGTGGTTAGAGATTAGATAATAATCCCCACACTTAGGCACATGTTGGGCACCTTGTGATACCACATGATCTCTGACTAGTTCCTTTTCTTTAGCTGGTGGGTTATTTGCTTTCGCGAAGTATTTTATTCTTCTTAGGAAACATAAGATCTTTTGGATGCTTACGCAAGGTTCGGAAGTGTGTAGCTACCTAGGGTTTGAAATCGCTTTAGGTGATGCGCTGGGCAGAAGCATAGGAGGTGTTCGATGCTCTCCTTTTCATCTATCTGTTTGCAGCTGCGGCAGAAGTCTTGGTTTTTTATTTATTTTTTTTTTTATTAAATAAAGCTTAAGTATATACATGAATAAAAGTGGTAGAAAAAGAGAAGAGGTAGAAATGTTCCGATCCCGCGGGACTGCCGCAAAGCTATACTTCGCGGGTCGGATGGCGGTCAGGTTGCCGCTCGCCCTTATGACTCGATGCGTCGACTCCGTTCTCGACGCCTTACCTCCTTCAGGATGCCAGCGGCCATGTTGGCTATCGCGTCCCATTTGCTTTGGTTTTCCAGCATGCAGCTGATCACGTTGTCCGCTGTCAGGTTACAAACGGTTGTCGTTTCAGCTTCGGCTCGGTACCTAACGAATAGGGGGCAGATGAATAGCGCGTGCTCCGCGTCTTCGCAGTGGTCGCAGTAGGGGTTTGGCTCGTGATTAAACCTATGCAGGTATTCCTTGAAACAACCGTGCCCGGAGATCATCTACGTGAGGTAGAAGTCTACCTGTCCGTGTCGCCTCTGCAGCCAGGGGGTTAGACTGGGAATTAGCCTGTGAGTCCACCGCCCTGTAGTCGCATTGTTCCACCTCCTTTGCCATGCCTCGATCGTGTTGCTGCGCTGAGTCCTGCTTCCTGTGCTCCCAGTTCTTCGTTCTGCCGCCAGCAGGTCTATCGGTATAGTACCGTCTACCACTAGCGCGGCTTCCTCGGATACCGTGCAGAAGCTGCTTGTGATGCGCAGTGCGCAGCGTCTGTAAACAGCTTTGCACTGGCGGCTGTATGATGCGGTCTTCATAGCTTCGGCCCATATGGGCGCGGCGTACAGTATGGTAGATGTCACCACTGTCGCTATGATCCTTCTGCTGTGATGCTTCGGTCCTCAAGTGTTGGCCATCATCCTTGAGATGGCTGCAGTCGATCTGGATGCTTTGGCTGCTGCATACGACAGGTGCGTCTTAAACGATAGCCTGTGGTCGATCAGTACTCCAAGATACTTGATTGAGGCGCTTGTTTCTATTGGAGTTGATCCGACTCATATTGTGGCCTTCTCCACAGTCTTCCTGCTGCTTATGGGCACTGCCTCCGTTTTGTGCTCGGCGACTGCTAACCCGTTGTCTGCGAGCCAGCACATGAGGGTGTCTATCGAGAGGCTGCACCTATCCGTGATCTCTTCGAGGGTTTTCGCTACCGTTACCAGCGCTATGTCGTCCGCAAATCCCACCACAGTGCATCCTGCGGGTAGTACCAGCCTTAGGATCCCGTCGTACATGACGTTCCACAGTATCGGGCTCAAGACTGAGCCTTGAGGTACTCCTACTGTCACCATGTACTCGTGCTCTCCGACATCAGAGGAATATGTTAGCACTCTGCCCTTGAAGTAGTCCGCTACGAGGTCGATCAGGTAATTCGAGATTCCCATGCGATGAAGTGCCTGCAGGACAAGGTTCCAGTTAGCAGAGTTGAAGGCATTCTTGACGTCCAGGGTGCAGACGAGGCAGTACTCATTTGAGCCACCTAGCCACCTTTCTCCTTCGATTGCGTTAGCAGCCAGTTGGGTGACCGTTTGGATCGCGTCAATGGTGCTTCTTTTCCTCCGGAAGCCAAACTGGTGGTCCGATAACGCTCCAAGTTGGTCGAGTTCTTTCTCGAGGTGGGTGCAGATTATGCGCTCGAATATCTTCCCCGTTGTATTCAGCATACAAAGGGGTCTGTATGACGATGCGTCGTTGTTTCATCTTGCCCGGTTTTGGGATAAGCACCAACCTTTAACGCTTTCAACCTATGAGGATGGTTCGTTGGGTGAGACACATGTTGTACATCTCCGTGAATATACCCGGGTAGTTTGCCACCAATGTGTGCAGCAGCATTGGGAATGCAGTCGGGGCCAGGGGCTTTTTCGATTATGGTTTTCCTTAGCGCAGCCAGGACTTCGGCTTCGCTGGTGAGAACAGTATCGCCTTCTCCGGTAGCTAGCCAGGTAAGGGGCGGCTGGGTGGGGAAGAGGGTGGACACTATTTGGCCAAGCTGTAAGTGGCCGGTAGGGGTCGGCTGTCTGTTGAGCTTACCCATGACCATCCTGTATGCTGACCCGAATGGTTCTGCATCCGCCGCATCGCACAGCTCCTGGAAGCTTCTGGCCATGCTAGCTTTGATGGCGTTCTTCAAGACCTTTCTCTTGGCTCTGTAGGTTGTTTCCCTTAGCTCCTGGTTTCCGCGTCCTCTGCTCCTCTGACACCTGCGCCGGGCCGCTAGGCTGTCTCTCCTCGCGCAGCCTATCTCCTCGTTCCACCATGGTACTGGTCTTCGCCCGTTACCACCTTTCGTGGCCTTCTCCATAGCTGCATCGCACGCCTCCTTCACTCTATCGGCTATGTTCCTCGCGCATGTGCTAGCGTCTCCTGTAACGCAGACGCCTTCCATGTGTGCTAGGAGGGACACTGTGTTAAGGGTATGCGCTTTGTAGGTTGTTTGGCGGCTGCTTGGAGCGGGCAGTCTGGGGCTTGTCTGGGTGATGATCAGGGCGTGGTCGCTATGGGTGTATATATCTGACACCCTCCATACGCAGTTGCGTGCCAGTTCAGGGCTAGCGAAGGTCAGGTCGATAGTTGACTCCCGACCTGACTTGCTGAAGGTCGGTCTATTACCTTCATTGAGTAGGCATACGTTTAGCGAAGCCACTGGCTCAAGGAGGATGGTTCCCCGCTGCGTCGTACTAGTGCTGCCCCATGTTGTGGACCATGCGTTGAAATCACCTGCGATGAGGACAGGGGACCTTCCGCGTGCGTCGTCAGCGATCTCCTGCATTATTGTTCTGAACTCGCTAATGTGTACGCTCGGGGCTATGTAGCGGCTGTAGAATGTTATCCCTTTGATCTGCGACCTGGTGTATCCCGTCCTGGCAGCCCTTTGCGATAGGTGTCCAGGGGGCTGCCCGCAGCTGGGTCTGAGGGTTTCTTCATCTTGAGTAGCAGACTCCCATTGGCTGTCCTGCGTATGCCTTGCACACCATCCTTAAGCCCCTGAAGGGTAGGCTCGGTTTTGACCAGCTTGAGCATGTCTGCGTACGATTCTTCGCTGCATTTGATTAGGATAACGTCAGAGCGCTGATTCCTGCGCTTCGTGGTGCGGTTCACGTGGCTTTCGCTTTCCCCATTACTCGCTGCAGTCACGTGGGGCTTCTTGGTTTTGGGTCTCACCTGCTGCCAGGGCGGATTTCTCGGCGCGACCCTGCCTGGGTTCCCCGCGCCAGTATGCGTTCTCTTTATGCTGGTGTCTTCTTGCCGTGGGGCAGAGAGCGATGGTGTTGTCTGCTGGGTTGCGCTGGTGGCCGGGCCCCTGGCTCGGGATTCATCCAGCGTCGCACTGATCTCGCTTTGCAGCTTCTTCATTGCATGCAATGAGTCCATCGTGGCCTGTGTGACATGGCGGACAACCTTCTTGTTGTTGCTCTTTGTGTCCGTGAACTTCGCGATCATTTCGTCGAGCATCTTGCCCAGCTCATCGGTGAGAGCTGCGGCGCTTTTCTGCACCCGCTGCTTCTTGTTGGCTCCATCGATCGCCTCTTCAGGGCTGGTTGGTTCCCGACTTCTCTTCGGGGTGGTTTGCTCATCCTCGTTACTGCCGAAGTTTAAAATTGGCCCAGTCACTTTGGGAGGCGCTGACACTGCTCCATCCCCGTTGGCGACCGCTGCACCTTCTGTTTCATCATCTGAAACTTTTTTAGCAGTTCTTCTTCTGCCCTGGCACTGCAAGAGCCTGGGTCTCGTCATGTCCGGACGATTTCTCCTTATCCATCGCCTGCACTAGTCGGAGGTCCCTTGGTGAGCCGGGATTTCCCCCGGTTACTGCCTGGTGGGAGCTATACCGCTCCGGCTCGGTCCCCAGAGCCCCGCTTGAGCTGGCGGCGCTATCGCGGTGGGGTTGGAAATTGGCCGGTAACTTGGCTTTTTGCTCATCTACCCCTGTATGTAGTGGCGGAGGTGGTTAGGTTGGATTTAAGGATTCAGGATTTGTGTGTTTTATTTTAGTTTTGATTTCCCGGGCAACCGACTTCGTAGAAGCTCCCTCTTAGCCGCTGTAGAGCTCGGCGGGGAAAGCTTGCTGTTAAGCTCGCTGTTAAGCTTGCTGTTAAGCTCGCTGTTAGAAGCGGCGCTGTCCAGCACTGCGATCAGCTGATCGATGTTGTTTGCTTGTGCCGGAAAAACCGCGCGTGTGCGGCTTGTGGAAGCTGTGAGCAGCACCAAATATATGTTGCGCTCAGGAGTGGAGCGTTGCTGTGTGGGTGCGGGAGAGTGAGGATCCCCCCCTTCTGTCCACCAAGCTTGGCCAGGCTTTGCAAGCGTAGCAGTGTGGTTTGTTGGCTGGGTAGAACCTTCCTGTCGCGTCTGTGGTACGTACCTGCAACCTGAGGTGTCCCGCACTAATCAAACGCACTTTTATGTATTAAACACGGTTTACAACGACCAAAAACTCGATATATTGGCGATCGATGTTCAGGTCAACTTAACTGGGTGAGTGTTCAACTGCCAGGGCCACTGTTATCGTCTGTGTGGTTACTGAGTCCCAGCCTGTGCGCATGAGTCCCTATAAGACAGTGGCCCGTGAGGCCATTTAGGAGAGTGGAGATGTCGTCCCTGCTACATTGTAGGAGAGTTTTTGTTCTTTTCGAGTTGTAGTTTGGCCATGTGAGTCTAGAATTGTGGCAAGTTGAGATTGAGTTCCAACGGTTGTTGGAAAGTGTGTACAGTCTCTGCCTGAGATGGAGCTTACAGGTAGCCATGGGCATACCCACCGTGTCCTTATCGCGAAGGATGTTGGCAGTTGCCCTCAATATTGCGATGTCCAGGCACCCAGCCTGTTGTCCATGCCGCTTCTTCGCGGAGCCTCAGCGCTGTTCCAGATGCCCAGCTTTTGACAAGTAGGTCCAGGGGTTGGAGGTCAAGAATTGTGTTTAGTGCTTCAGTGGCGGTGGAGCGAAGCGCCCCACTGATGCAGAGTTCTGCGCTTCTTTGGATCTTGTGAAGGATCCGGAGGTTGCAATTCTTTTCTAGGGAAGGCCACCAAACGATGTTTCCGTAGAGGAGAATGGGCCTGACTATTGCAGTATATAGCCAGTAAACTATCATGGGGGAGAAACCCCACTTCCTCCCTATGGCTTTTTTACAAGGCTATGGCCGCTTTGCGTGTGCGATATAGGATGTTATCTGTCCAGAGGAGCTTTTTGTCAAGGATGACACCTAGGTACTTTGTTTGGTTGCTAAAGGTTAGGCGCGTTTGGTGTAGTTTTGGGGGAACTACAATTGGTACCTTATACTTCCTTGTAAAGAGAACTAGTTCGGTATTTTCTGGGTTAACTCCCAGTCCACAGCCAGCCGTTCACCGGGAGAGGGTGGATAGGGCTGTCTCCATTAGATTGCAAAGGGTTTGCGGGATTTTACCCTGCAGCAGGATAACCACGTCATCCGCGTAGGCTACCACTTTTGTGCCCGCCTCTTCTAGGAGTGAAAGCAGTTTGTTGACCACTAAAACCCATAGAAGAGGTGAGATACGCCCCCTTGTGGGGTTCCTCTACTGACGTTCCTGGTCGAGTGGGCCGGTCCCATAGTGGAGTGCACTACCCTGCTGATTAGCATGGTGTGTATGAGTCCCACTATGGTGAACAGATACACATAATCGAGTTGATTCCAAATGACACCGAGTACGATTGTAACATTGTCCTCAAAGATGTTGAGTCTCTTCGTGGGCTTGCAACCAGTGAACTTAGGTTGGTTAGGTGGTATCCTCTTGAACTCCTTTGCCCTGGTGATCCCCTCAGGTTGGAGTAGCTGGTTAGCCACACCTACGCTGGTGGGAGGCTTGGGCTTGTCGTTGTGGTGAGTTCGGCTTAGCCGGCTGCGTTGTTCGCTGGCCTTGGCAGGGGTAGACGTCACAGGGACTAGGGTAATCGGAGCCGTGATCTTGCTCTTCTTGTCGTCGTTGGATACGACTTCCGACTTTTTGAGAGTGTCGGGCCCTTTTTTGGTATTGTTATCTTTTTTGTTGTTTTTATTAATTGAGTTCTCCAAGTTAATTCCCACGAGCTGCGGAGAAGGGACAGGTCCACCCGGGCAGAGATCCGCTGTACCCGGGTAAGGCTGACTTAGAACAGGCGGTCGCCACTTGTTGAGACAGAGTTTTTTTGATAACTCGGGCTCCCAGCCACATTGACTGTCGGCACGGTACGAGTGACACCTTAGTCCAGCCCGGGGTGAGATGAGTTGTGTGGGTAGGGAAGAGGTAGGTTCATAGAGTGTGGGAAGGGGGAACTTGTCGGAGGCGGCAGTACAAGCGCGACGTCGGCACTGCTACGGCGCAGATACCCGCTGACTGTCCGGGGCTACTTATTTACGGAAGAATTAAGGAAGAGTTAGCATAGTTTATTCAATTAAAAGTATCCTTGTCTAGTTTTCATGTTTTAAAGTTATTCGATCAAAAGAGTGCTACAGAAGTCCACTGTGATGCAAGCATGTTCGGATATGGAGCAGTCCTTCTTCAAAAGGATTCAGCTGATCAAGAATTTCACCCAGTATAGTACATGAGCCGCAAGACAACAGATGCCGAGGAGAAATATCCTTCTTATAAGCTAGAGGTACTCGCTATAGTACAGGCTCTGAAGAAGTGGATAATCTATTTGCTGGGAAGAAAGATTAAGATTGTCACCGACTGCAATGCGTTTGTTATGACCATGAGGAAGAATGATGTCCCAGTGAAAGTATCTCATTGGGCCATGTTTTTACAAGACTTTGAGTACATAATAGAGCATCTTCCAGGCACAAGGATGAAACACGTCGACGTCTTAAGCCTCGTACATACCTTGTTGCTCCAAGAGTTAGTCAGACATCGAATTCAACAGGCTCAACGTTAGGATGAATGGATAAAACTCATTTGTAAGGTTCTGGAAACACATAGCTAAGAAGTTCTTCACAAGAATCCTATAAAAGAGCTCATAGTAATCCCATCAGCCATGGAGAATGAAATAATCAGCATAGCTCACCGACAAGGACGTTTTGGCATCACAAGGACAATTGACTTGGTTCAGCGCGATTATTACATTCCAGATTTAGGGAGGAGGGCTCAAACTATCGTGAAGTCCTGTGTAGAGTGCGTAGTTGGCGAGGCTAAGTATGGGAAAAAAGAGGGTTTCTTAAACCCGATAAACAAGGCAGACGAACCGTTACAGATATATCGTATTGACCACATTGACCCCATGGATATGACAAAAAAACAATACAATCATGTTTTGGTAGTGGTCGACGCTTTCTATAAATTTGTGTGGCTTTAACCCACTAAGAGTACTGGCGCTGACGAGGTAGTGGATAGAATGGAAAGGCAGCCTGATGTTTTCGGTAATCCAAGTCGTATAATCACGGATCATGGAACGGCATTCACAGCCAATGTTTTTCAGGAGTACTGTAAGAATAACAATATCCAGCATTTATTGGTAGCCACAGGAGTGCCACGTGGCAACGGTCAAGTGGAGCGTATCAATAGGATTGTCATCAGTATATTGACGAAACTTTGTGCGGAAGACCCGAAAACTTGGTATAAGCTTGTAGGCAGGGTTCAACAATTTGTAAATTCCTCTCCTCCTAGAAGTACAAAGATAGCTCCATTTAAGATCCTTACTGGGATCAATATGAAAACCAAGTACGATAAGGAGTTAGTCAAGCTATTAGAGAAAGATTTCTTAAATGAGTTACAGGAAGAAAAGGAGAAGATTCGAGTGGATGCTGAAAAGAACATGGCAAAGATTTAGGACGAGAATCGCAAGTCATTCAACAAATCAAGGAAGCCAGAGTCTGAGTACAAGCTCGGAGATTTAGTAGCTATTAAAAGAACGCAGTTTGGTTCAGGATTGAAGTTAAAAAAGAAGTTCTTAGATGTTCTCATGGTCGATACATCGATACCTTGTCGTAAAAGTAGGAGATGATGAAGGTCCAAATAAAACGAACACTGTCGCTAAATATATATAGTTGTGGTCATCCTCATTCGGGTCGAATGAATTGTCAGAATAGCCGAATGTAGGATTGGCAGCTCTATTAATAACAGATCGGTTGTTCTGTTTCATAACATTTTTCGGTAGTGTTAAAAAGCGTGAAAAATGCGCAAGGAGAGTAGAGATTGAGCATCAGCAGAGGAAGGTCGCGTGTGTCTCAGTAATATTAATGTGTCAACATAATGTGTCTACATATACTCGTATATAACTTGTTCAGAGATAGTGGATAAGTGTTCAGCCTGTTAAACGAAAATGTGGCAGGCTAAATCTTGTGGAAAACTAAATAATACCTTACAAAATTGACCAAAAAAAATTTTAAATTCGATACGACTCAGCTTTTTATTCTAATCCTGAACATAAAATAGGGTTGAACACGGGTTCTTATATGTAGCTGTTATGCACAGCTAGAGCCGTTTTTAAAACTACAGTTTTTATGAAAATTGCGTTAAGGCGATCCAAAATACTTATTCAACGACGTATAACACAGGTCTGTAGCCTTAAAATTTTACAAGTTACGGGCTTACAAAACTTAGCCATTTAGCTAAACAACCGTGGTTTTCCAAAAGTGGTAAGGCTATAGTTTTTTATATTCATATTTATTTCATTAAAGTCAATAAATATATGCCAACATAAACATAGTACACGTCTCACGTAAAGTGGGCGGGGGGAGAGACAAATGAATATCAAAAAATACAGTTCATTATATTGCGAACATAAAACGCAAAATGCATCATATAACTCAAAATTAGTCTTACAAATTTCTAGGTCAATAGGTCGAAAGTGACATGTTGACCTTAGAGGGATGGAGAACTGTATTTGACCAAGAAGGTAGATTGAATTTACAAGTTTAGTGATAAATTTGTGAAGGAACGATGTGTTTTCCAGTTTAATCCTCGTAATGTAAACAAAATGAACTGTTTCTATACCTATTCGATAATGTTCTGATACTTAGCATATTGAGGTGTCCAAACACATGAGCAGTATTCAAGGATTGGACGAACCAAGGAAATGTATAGGTGTTTCGTGGAAGAGGGGTCCTTAAATTCCTTTGACAATCGTTTGACAAAAGCAAAAACCCCCTTTTCTTTACTAATGTGATCAGTGAAGTGATGTGAATAGTGAAGTATAAGTTGTGGTTGAATAAGACTCCAAGGTCTATAAGGGAATTTATGCGTTCAAGATCACTCGACCCAATAAAATATCTTGTTAGGAAAAGATTCTTCCGATAGAAGGACATAAAATTACATTTAGAGTTCTTTAAAAACAGCAAATTCTGAATGCACCAAGAATGCAAATGAATTGGGATTCGTTAACGGCAAACAAAGTTTTACGTCGTTGACATACATCATAACATGAGGGGAGAGAACTACTTGAGGCAAGATATTTATGAAAATTCCAAACAGAAGAGTTCTTTGCGGGACACCAGAGGTCACGTGGACAAGGTTAGAGATTAAGCTTTTAAAAGCGACTCCCTCTATCCGGTTCAAAAAGTATGTTGAAATCCATTTAGCCAACGTGATCGGGAATCCAAATAATAAAGGTTTTTTTAATAATAACTCATGGTTCACGGAATCGAAAGCCTTACTGAAGTCCCTAAAAATTATATCAGTTTGGTTATTATTTTTAAAAGCGCTTCTGATGACTGAAGTAAATTCAAGAAGATTCGTAGACGTTGGCCTTCGTGTTATAAAGCCTTGCTGACATTACTGAGCTGCTTTGTGTTGTATTTCAATATTGTCTAGTTCGATGGGTTGTTCATTTTTGAATTTGACAACCGCTAATGGTTCTTTCAAAAATAATTCCTAGTCTACTTCAGCATAACTTGTTACTTCTACCAGGCTTTACCCGGTCACTGCACTGCACCAGGTACTTTCTAAAATATCCATATCGAGTGTTATCGTTGTTTTGTTTAAGATGAGATCCCAGTCCTGTAACTGCACCGGAATAGTATAACTTATTCTTCCAGCTTCTATTGTATATAACTCTGCTGGCCAGTACTGTGTGGAATGTATTTGTAACCTTATTTTTGTCGTACGGAACCAAATGTTCTCTACGTCAATAACTGCCTCAAGCTGTTTCAGCTTATTCATTCCGAATAACATAAAAACTGGTGGAAAAGAGAAGCATTCTTAAATCTCCTACTACTTCTAATTCCTTAAACATTCGAAAAAAAGTCTCGAGTGAGTGATAGTTTTACTGTCTATTGGGTCTTGCAATCTTTTTGTGTATTGTGGGTGTACTAACTCTGGCTGAATAAAAGAAGAAAAAGAAAGAAAAATTCGGGGTCCGTACAACACCGCATTTGCTGAAGGGCTTACTGATTGCCAATCTTGCCTTGGGTAATTGACCCATTACTTGCTGCAGTAGTACAGTAGCACCAACTGGAATTCTGACAGGCGATTTCCTACGAAGTTTAAGGGCGTAACGGAGTGCTGCTGGAGCCAATGGAGTACTATTTGTGAGTCTGACCAGAGGTAAGACGGAACAAGTCTTTCGCCAAACAACCCTTTGATCTTGTTGAGTACTTGAGCGAGTAAGAGTGCGGCGCACAGTTCCAGTTTCGGAAGCGATTGTTTCTTGACAGGGGCTACTCTAGACTTTGATGTCCACAACCGACCAGTGATGTTACTTGGTCTTTCAATTCTTACATGCAGTTAAATGTTCCAGGCAACACCAAGGTACTTAAAGAGTTGGAAACATGTTCAAGGATTCGAAGTAGTCGCTCCATGCATCATGTAGGGATTGCAAAACCGATTCGTACCACAGTTCCTGAAGAATCATTTTCGCCACGATGATTATCGGTGACAAAAGACCAAGGGGGTCAAAGAGTGACGAAGCCATGGATAAGATGGATCGCTTTGTAGCTGGCAAGGTTGGTTGTTTGGAAGCAAAGGTGAACAGATACACATAATCGAGTTAATTCCAAATGACACCGAGTGCGATTGTAACATTGTCCTCAAAGATGTTGAGTCTCTTCGTGGGCTTGCAACCAGTGAACTTAGGTTGGTTAGGTGGTATCCTCTTGAACTCCTTTGCCCTGGTACTCACCACGAGACCGGCTTTGGCGATCCCCTCAGGTTGGAGTAGCTGGTTAGCCACACCTACGCTGGTGGGAGGCTTGGGCTTGTCGTTGTGGTGAGTTGGGCTTAGCCGGCTGCGTTGTTCGCTGGCCTTGGCAGGGGTAGACGTCACAGGGACTAGGGTAATCGGAGCCGTGATCTTGCTCTTCTTGTCGTCGTTGGATACGACTTCCGACTTTTTGAGAGTGTCGGGCCCTTTTTTGGTATTGTTATCTTTTTTGTTGTTTTTATTAATTGAGTTCTCCAAGTTAATTCCCACGAGCTGCGGAGAAGGGACAGGTCCACCCGGGCAAAGATCCGCTGTACCCGGGTAAGGCTAACTTAGAACAGGCGGTCGCCACTTGCATGAGCTCACCGTTTGAGACTGAGTTTTTTTGATAACTCGGGCTCCCAGCCAGATTGACTGTCGGCACGGTACGAGTGACACCTTAGTCCAGCCCGGGGTGAGATGAGTTGTGTGGGTAGGGAAGAGGTAGGTTCATAGAGTGTGGGAAGGGGGAACTTGTCGGAGGCGGCAGTACAAGCGCGACGTCGGCACTGCTACGGCGCAGATACCCGCTGACTGTCCGGGGCTACTTATTTACGGAAGAATTAAGGAAGAGTTAGCATAGTTTATTCAATTAATAGTATCCTTGTCTAGTTTTCATGTTTTAAAGTTATTCGATCAAAAGAGTGCTACAGAAGTCCACTGTGATGCAAGCATGTTCGGATATGGATCAGTCCTTATTCAAAAGGATTCAGCCGATCAAGAATTTCACCCAGTAAAGTACATGAGCCGCAAGACAACAGATGCCGAGGAGAAATATCCTTCTTATAAGCTAGAGGTACTCGCTATAGTACAGGCTCTGAAGAAGTGGATAATCTATTTGCTGGGAAGAAAGATTAAGATTGTCACCGACTGCAATGCGTTTGTTATGACCATGAGGAAGAATGATGTCCCAGTGAAAGTATCTCATTGGGCCATGTTTTTACAAGACTTTGAGTACATAATAGAGCATCTTCCAGGCACAAGGATGAAACACGTCGACGCCTTAAGCCTCGTACATACCTTGTTGCTCCAAGAGTTAGTCAGACATCGAATTCAACAGGCTCAACGTTAGGATGAATGGATAAAACTCATTTGTAAGGTTCTGGAAACACATAGCTAAGAAGTTCTTCACAAGAATACTATAAAAGAGCTCATAGTAATCCCATCAGCCATGGAGAATGAAATAATCAGCATAGCTCACCGACAAGGACGTTTTGGCATCACAAAGACAATTGACTTGGTTCAGCGCGATTATTACATTCCAGATTTAGGGAGGAGGGCTCAAACTATCGTGAAGTCCTGTGTAGAGTACGTAGTTGGCGAGGCTAAGTATGGGAAAAAAGAGGGTTTCTTAAACCCGATAAACAAGGCAGACGAACCGTTACAGATATATCGTATTGACCACATTGACCCCATGGATATGACAAAAAAACAATACAATCATGTTTTGATAGTGGTCGAGGCTTTCTATAAATTTGTGTGGCTTTAACCCACTAAGAGTACTGGCGCTGACGAGGTAGTGGATAGAATGGAAAGGCAGTCTGATGTTTTCGGTAATCCAAATCGTATAATCACGGATCATGGAACGGCATTCACAGCCAATGTTTTTCAGGAGTACTGTAAGAATAACAATATCCAGCATTTATTGGTAGCCACAGGAGTGCCACGTGGCAACGGTCAAGTGGAGCGTATCAATAGGATTGTAATCAGTATATTGACGAAACTTTGTGCGGAAGACCCGAAAACTTGGTATAAGCTTGTAGGCAGGGTTCAACAGTTTGTAAATTCCTCTCCTCCTAGAAGTACAAATATAGCTCCATTTAAGATCCTTACTGGGATCAATATGAAAACCAAGTACGATAAGGAGTTAGTCAAGCTATTAGAGAAAGATTTCTTAAATGAGTTACAGGAAGAGAAGGAGAAGATTCGAGTGGATGCTAAAAAGAACATGGCAAAGATTTAGGACGAGAATCGCAAGTCATTCAACAAATCAAGGAAGCCAGAGTCTGAGTACAAGCTCGGAGATTTAGTAGCTATTAAAAGAACGCAGTTTGGTTCAGGATTGAAGTTAAAAAAGAAGTTCTTAGATGTTCTCATGGTCGATACATCGATACCTTGTCGTAAAAGTAGGAGATGATGAAGGTCCAAATAAAACGAACACTGTCGCTAAATATATATAGTTGTGGTCATCCTCATTCGGGTCGAATGAATTGTCAGAATAGCCGAATGTAGGATTGGCAGCTCTATTAATAACAGATCGGTTGTTCTGTTCCATAACATTTTTCGGTAGTGTTAAAAAGCGTGAAAAATGCGCAAGGAGAGTAGAGATTGAGCATCAGCAGAGGAAGGTCGCGTGTGTCTCAGTAATATTAATGTGTCAACATAATGTGTCTACATATACTCGTATATAACTTGTTCAGGGATAGTGGATAAGTGTTCAGCCTGTTAAACGAAAATGTGGCAGGCTAAATCTTGTGGAAAATTAAATAATACCTTACAAAATTGACCAAAAAAAATTTTAAATTCGATACGACTCAGCTTTTTATTCTAATCCTGAATATAAAATAGGGTTGAACACGGGTTCTTATATGTAGCTGTTATGCACAGCTAGAGCCGTTTTTAAAACTACAGTTTTTATGAAAATTGCGTTAAGGCGATCCAAAATACTTTTTCAACGACGTATAACACAGGTCTGTAGCCTTAAAATTTTACAAGTTACGGGCTTACAAAACTTAGCCATTTAGCTAAACAACCGTGGTTTTCCAAAAGTGGTAAGGCTATAGTTTTTTATATTCATATTTATTTCATTAAAGTCAATAAATATATGCCAACATAAACATATTACACGTCTCACGTAAAGTGGGCGGGGGGAGAGACAGGTAGGTTAAGATGTTTGTTACATTCAAATTTACAGAGCATTCAGTGAATATCAAAAAATACAGTTCATTATATTGCGAACATAAAACGCAAAATGCATCATATAACTCAAAATTAGTCTTACAAATTTCTAGGTCAATAGGTCGAAAGTGACATGTTGACCTTAGAGGGATGGAGAACTGTATTTGACCAAGAAGGTAGATTGAATTTACAAGTTTAGTGATAAATTTGTGAAGGAACGATGTGTTTTCCAGTTTAATCCTCGTAATGTAAACAAAATGAACTGTTTCTATACCGATTCGATAATGTTCTGATACTTAGCATATTGAGGTGTCCAAACACATGAGCAGTATTCAAGGATTGGACGAACCAAGGAAATGTATAGGTGTTTCGTGGATTAGGGGTCCTTAATTACTACTACTTACTAATGTGATCAGTGAAGTGATGTGAATAGTGAAGTATAAGTTGTGGTTGAATAAGACTCCAAGGTCTATAAGGGAATTTTTGCGTTCAAGATCACTCGACCCAATAAAATATCTTGTTAGGAAAAGATTCTTCCGATAGAAGGACATAAAATTACATTTAGAGTTGTTTAAAAACAGCTAATTCTGAATGCACCAAGAATGCAAATGAATTGGGATTCGTTAACGGCAAACAAAGTTTTACGTCGTTGACATACATCATAACATGAGGGGAGAGAACTACTTGAGGCAAGATATTTATGAAAATTCCAAACAGAAGAGTTCTTTGCGGGACACCAGAGGTCACGTGGACAAGGTTAGAGATTAAGCTTTTAAAAGCGACTCCCTCTGTCCGGTTCAAAAAGTATGTTGAAATCCATTTAGCCAACGTGATCGGGAATCCAAATAATAAAGGTTTTTTTAATAATAACTCATGGTTCACGGAATCGAAAGCCTTACTGAAGTCCCTAAAAATTATATCAGTTTGGTTATTATTTTTAAAAGCGCTTCTGATGACTGAAGTAAATTCAAGAAGATTCGTAGACGTTGGCCTTCGTGTTATAAAGCCTTGCTGACATTACTGAGCTGCTTTGTGTTGTATTTCAATATTGTCTAGTTCGATGGGTTGTTCATTTTTGAATTTGACAACCGCTAATGGTTCTTTCAAAAATAATTCCTAGTCTACTTCAGCATAACTTGTTACTTCTACCAGGCTTTACCCGGTCACTGCACTGCACCAGGTACTTTCTAAAATATCCATATCGAGTGTTATCGTTGATTTGTTTAAGATGAGATCCCAGTCCTGTAACTGCACCGGAATAGTATAACTTATTCTTCCAGCTTCTATTGTATATAACTCTGCTGGCCAGTACTGTGTGGAATGTATTTGTAACCTTATTTTTGTCGTACGGAACCAAATGTTCTCTACGTCAATAACTGCCTCAAGCTGTTTCAGCTTATTCATTCCGAATAACATAAAAACTGGTGGAAAAGAGAAGCATTCTTAAATCTCCTACTACTTCTAATTCCTTAAACATTCGAAAAAAAGTCTCGAGTGAGTGATAGTTTTACTGTCTATTGGGTCTTGCAATCTTTTTGTGTATTGTGGGTGTACTAACTCTGGCTGAATAAAAGAAGAAAAAGAAAGAAAAATTCGGGGTCCGTACAACACCGCATTTGCTGAAGGGCTTACTGATTGCCAATCTTGCCTTGGGTAATTGACCCATTACTTGCTGCAGTAGTACAGTAGCACCAACTGGAATTCTGACAGGCGATTTCCTACGAAGTTTAAGGGCGTAACGGAGTGCTGCTGGAGCCAATGGAGTACTATTTGTGAGTCTGACCAGAGGTAAGACGGAACAAGTCTTTCGCCAAACAACCCTTTGATCTTGTTGAGTACTTAAGCGAGTAAGAGTGCGGCGCACAGTTCCAGTTTCGGAAGCGATTGTTTCTTGACAGGGGCTACTCTAGACTTTGATGTCCACAACCGACCAGTGATGTTACTTGGTCTTTCAATTCTTACATGCAGTTAAATGTTCCAGGCAACACCAAGGTACTTAAAGAGTTGGAAACATGTTCAAGGATTCGAAGTAGTCGCTCCATGCATCATGTAGGGATTGCAAAACCGATTCGTACCACAGTTCCTGAAGAATCATTTTCGCCACGATGATTATCGGTGACAAAAGACCAAGGGGGTCAAAGAGTGACGAAGCCATGGATAAGATGGATCGCTTTGTAGCTGGCAAGGTTGGTTGTTTGGAAGCAAAGGTGAACAGATACACATAATCGAGTTAATTCCAAATGACACCGAGTGCGATTGTAACATTGTCCTCAAAGATGTTGAGTCTCTTCGTGGGCTTGCAACCAGTGAACTTAGGTTGGTTAGGTGGTATCCTCTTGAACTCCTTTGCCCTGGTACTCACCACGAGACCGGCTTTGGCGATCCCCTCAGGTTGGAGTAGCTGGTTAGCCACACCTACGCTGGTGGGAGGCTTGGGCTTGTCGTTGTGGTGAGTTGGGCTTAGCCGGCTGCGTTGTTCGCTGGCCTTGGCAGGGGTAGACGTCACAGGGACTAGGGTAATCGGAGCCGTGATCTTGCTCTTCTTGTCGTCGTTGGATACGACTTCCGACTTTTTGAGAGTGTCGGGCCCTTTTTTGGTATTGTTATCTTTTTTGTTGTTTTTATTAATTGAGTTCTCCAAGTTAATTCCCACGAGCTGCGGAGAAGGGACAGGTCCACCCGGGCAAAGATCCGCTGTACCCGGGTAAGGCTAACTTAGAACAGGCGGTCGCCACTTGCATGAGCTCACCGTTTGAGACTGAGTTTTTTTGATAACTCGGGCTCCCAGCCAGATTGACTGTCGGCACGGTACGAGTGACACCTTAGTCCAGCCCGGGGTGAGATGAGTTGTGTGGGTAGGGAAGAGGTAGGTTCATAGAGTGTGGGAAGGGGGAACTTGTCGGAGGCGGCAGTACAAGCGCGACGTCGGCACTGCTACGGCGCAGATACCCGCTGACTGTCCGGGGCTACTTATTTACGGAAGAATTAAGGAAGAGTTAGCATAGTTTATTCAATTAATAGTATCCTTGTCTAGTTTTCATGTTTTAAAGTTATTCGATCAAAAGAGTGCTACAGAAGTCCACTGTGATGCAAGCATGTTCGGATATGGAGCAGTCCTTCTTCAAAAGGATTCAGCCGATCAAGAATTTCACCCAGTAAAGTACATGAGCCGCAAGACAACAGATGCCGAGGAGAAATATCCTTCTTATAAGCTAGAGGTACTCGCTATAGTACAGGCTCTGAAGAAGTGGATAATCTATTTGCTGGGAAGAAAGATTAAGATTGTCACCGACTGCAATGCGTTTGTTATGACCATGAGGAAGAATGATGTCCCAGTGAAAGTATCTCATTGGGCCATGTTTTTACAAGACTTTGAGTACATAATAGAGCATCTTCCAGGCACAAGGATGAAACACGTCGACGCATTAAGCCTCGTACATACCTTGTTGCTCCAAGAGTTAGTCAGACATCGAATTCAACAGGCTCAACGTTAGGATGAATGGATAAAACTCATTTGTAAGGTTCTGGAAACACATAGCTAAGAAGTTCTTCACAAGAATCCTATAAAAGAGCTCATAGTAATCCCATCAGCCATGGAGAATGAAATAATCAGCATAGCTCACCGACAAGGACGTTTTGGCATCACAAGGACAATTGACTTGGTTCAGCGCGATTATTACATTCCAGATTTAGGGAGGAGGGCTCAAACTATCGTGAAGTCCTGTGTAGAGTGCGTAGTTGGCGAGGCTAAGTATGGGAAAAAAGAGGGTTTCTTAAACCCGATAAACAAGGCAGACGAACCGTTACAGATATATCGTATTGACCACATTGACCCCATGGATATGACAAAAAAACAATACAATCATGTTTTGGTAGTGGTCGACGCTTTCTATAAATTTGTGTGGCTTTAACCCACTAAGAGTACTGGCGCTGACGAGGTAGTGGATAGAATGGAAAGGCAGCCTGATGTTTTCGGTAATCCAAGTCGTATAATCACGGATCATGGAACGGCATTCACAGCCAATGTTTTTCAGGAGTACTGTAAGAATAACAATATCCAGCATTTATTGGTAGCCACAGGAGTGCCACGTGGCAACGGTCAAGTGGAGCGTATCAATAGGATTGTCATCAGTATATTGACGAAACTTTGTGCGGAAGACCCGAAAACTTGGTATAAGCTTGTAGGCAGGGTTCAACAATTTGTAAATTCCTCTCCTCCTAGAAGTACAAAGATAGCTCCATTTAAGATCCTTACTGGGATCAATATGAAAACCAAGTACGATAAGGAGTTAGTCAAGCTATTAGAGAAAGATTTCTTAAATGAGTTACAGGAAGAGAAGGAGAAGATTCGAGTGGATGCTGAAAAGAACATGGCAAAGATTTAGGACGAGAATCGCAAGTCATTCAACAAATCAAGGAAGCCAGAGTCTGAGTACAAGCTCGGAGATTTAGTAGCTATTAAAAGAACGCAGTTTGGTTCAGGATTGAAGTTAAAAAAGAAGTTCTTAGATGTTCTCATGGTCGATACATCGATACCTTGTCGTAAAAGTAGGAGATGATGAAGGTCCAAATAAAACGAACACTGTCGCTAAATATATATAGTTGTGGTCATCCTCATTCGGGTCGAATGAATTGTCAGAATAGCCGAATGTAGGATTGGCAGCTCTATTAATAACAGATCGGTTGTTCTGTTCCATAACATTTTTCGGTAGTGTTAAAAAGCGTGAAAAATGCGCAAGGAGAGTAGAGATTGAGCATCAGCAGAGGAAGGTCGCGTGTGTCTCAGTAATATTAATGTGTCAACATAATGTGTCTACATATACTCGTATATAACTTGTTCAGGGATAGTGGATAAGTGTTCAGCCTGTTAAACGAAAATGTGGCAGGCTAAATCTTGTGGAAAATTAAATAATACCTTACAAAATTGACCAAAAAAAATTTTAAATTCGATACGACTCAGCTTTTTATTCTAATCCTGAATATAAAATAGGGTTGAACACGGGTTCTTATATGTAGCTGTTATGCACAGCTAGAGCCGTTTTTAAAACTACAGTTTTTATGAAAATTGCGTTAAGGCGATCCAAAATACTTATTCAACGACGTATAACACAGGTCTGTAGCCTTAAAATTTTACAAGTTACGGGCTTACAAAACTTAGCCATTTAGCTAAACAACCGTGGTTTTCCAAAAGTGGTAAGGCTATAGTTTTTTATATTCATATTTATTTCATTAAAGTCAATAAATATATGCCAACATAAACATATTACACGTCTCACGTAAAGTGGGCGGGGGGAGAGACAGGTAGGTTAAGATGTTTGTTACATTCAAATTTACAGAGCATTCAGTGAATATCAAAAAATACAGTTCATTATATTGCGAACATAAAACGCAAAATGCATCATATAACTCAAAATTAGTCTTACAAATTTCTAGGTCAATAGGTCGAAAGTGACATGTTGACCTTAGAGGGATGGAGAACTGTATTTGACCAAGAAGGTAGATTGAATTTACAAGTTTAGTGATAAATTTGTGAAGGAACGATGTGTTTTCCAGTTTAATCCTCGTAATGTAAACAAAATGAACTGTTTCTATACCGATTCGATAATGTTCTGATACTTAGCATATTGAGGTGTCCAAACACATGAGCAGTATTCAAGGATTGGACGAACCAAGGAAATGTATAGGTGTTTCGTGGATTAGGGGTCCTTAATTACTACTACTTACTAATGTGATCAGTGAAGTGATGTGAATAGTGAAGTATAAGTTGTGGTTGAATAAGACTCCAAGGTCTATAAGGGAATTTTTGCGTTCAAGATCACTCGACCCAATAAAATATCTTGTTAGGAAAAGATTCTTCCGATAGAAGGACATAAAATTACATTTAGAGTTGTTTAAAAACAGAAAATTCTGAATGCACCAAGAATGCAAATGAATTGGGATTCGTTAACGGCAAACAAAGTTTTACGTCGTTGGCATACATCATAACATGAGAGGAGAGAACTACTTGAGGCAAGATATTTATGAAAATTCCAAACAGAAGAGTTCCTTGCGGAACACCAGAGGTCACGTGGGCAAGGTTAGAGATTAAGCTTTTAAAAGCGACTCCCTCTGTCCGGTTCAAAAAGTATGTTGAAATCCAACCAACGTGATCGGGAATCCAAATAATAAAGGTTTTTTTAATAATAACTCATGGTTCACGGAATCGAAAGCCTTACTGAAGTCCCTAAAAATTATATCAGTTTGGTTATTATTTTTAAAAGCGCTTCTGATGACTGAAGTAAATTCAAGAAGATTCGTAGACGTTGGCCTTCGTGTTATAAAGCCTTGCTGACATTACTGAGCTGCTTTGTGTTGTATTTCAATATTGTCTAGTTCGATGGGTTGTTCATTTTTGAATTTGACAACCGCTAATGGTTCTTTCAAAAATAATTCCTAGTCTACTTCAGCATAACTTGTTACTTCTACCAGGCTTTACCCGGTCACTGCACTGCACCAGGTACTTTCTAAAATATCCATATCGAGTGTTATCGTTGTTTTGTTTAAGATGAGATCCCAGTCCTGTAACTGCACCGGAATAGTATAACTTATTCTTCCAGCTTCTATTGTATATAACTCTGCTGGCCAGTACTGTGTGGAATGTATTTGTAACCTTATTTTTGTCGTACGGAACCAAATGTTCTCTACGTCAATAACTGCCTCAAGCTGTTTCAGCTTATTCATTCCGAATAACATAAAAACTGGTGGAAAAGAGAAGCATTCTTAAATCTCCTACTACTTCTAATTCCTTAAACATTCGAAAAAAAGTCTCGAGTGAGTGATAGTTTTACTGTCTATTGGGTCTTGCAATCTTTTTGTGTATTGTGGGTGTACTAACTCTGGCTGAATAAAAGAAGAAAAAGAAAGAAAAATTCGGGGTCCGTACAACACCGCATTTGCTGAAGGGCTTACTGATTGCCAATCTTGCCTTGGGTAATTGACCCATTACTTGCTGCAGTAGTACAGTAGCACCAACTGGAATTCTGACAGGCGATTTCCTACGAAGTTTAAGGGCGTAACGGAGTGCTGCTGGAGCCAATGGAGTACTATTTGTGAGTCTGACCAGAGGTAAGACGGAACAAGTCTTTCGCCAAACAACCCTTTGATCTTGTTGAGTACTTGAGCGAGTAAGAGTGCGGCGCACAGTTCCAGTTTCGGAAGCGATTGTTTCTTGACAGGGGCTACTCTAGACTTTGATGTCCACAACCGACCAGTGATGTTACTTGGTCTTTCAATTCTTACATGCAGTTAAATGTTCCAGGCAACACCAAGGTACTTAAAGAGTTGGAAACATGTTCAAGGATTCGAAGTAGTCGCTCCATGCATCATGTAGGGATTGCAAAACCGATTCGTACCACAGTTCCTGAAGAATCATTTTCGCCACGATGATTATCGGTGACAAAAGACCAAGGGGGTCAAAGAGTGACGAAGCCATGGATAAGATGGATCGCTTTGTAGCTGGCAAGGTTGGTTGTTTGGAAGCAAAGGTGAACAGATACACATAATCGAGTTAATTCCAAATGACACCGAGTGCGATTGTAACATTGTCCTCAAAGATGTTGAGTCTCTTCGTGGGCTTGCAACCAGTGAACTTAGGTTGGTTAGGTGGTATCCTCTTGAACTCCTTTGCCCTGGTACTCACCACGAGACCGGCTTTGGCGATCCCCTCAGGTTGGAGTAGCTGGTTAGCCACACCTACGCTGGTGGGAGGCTTGGGCTTGTCGTTGTGGTGAGTTGGGCTTAGCCGGCTGCGTTGTTCGCTGGCCTTGGCAGGGGTAGACGTCACAGGGACTAGGGTAATCGGAGCCGTGATCTTGCTCTTCTTGTCGTCGTTGGATACGACTTCCGACTTTTTGAGAGTGTCGGGCCCTTTTTTGGTATTGTTATCTTTTTTGTTGTTTTTATTAATTGAGTTCTCCAAGTTAATTCCCACGAGCTGCGGAGAAGGGACAGGTCCACCCGGGCAAAGATCCGCTGTACCCGGGTAAGGCTAACTTAGAACAGGCGGTCGCCACTTGCATGAGCTCACCGTTTGAGACTGAGTTTTTTTGATAACTCGGGCTCCCAGCCAGATTGACTGTCGGCACGGTACGAGTGACACCTTAGTCCAGCCCGGGGTGAGATGAGTTGTGTGGGTAGGGAAGAGGTAGGTTCATAGAGTGTGGGAAGGGGGAACTTGTCGGAGGCGGCAGTACAAGCGCGACGTCGGCACTGCTACGGCGCAGATACCCGCTGACTGTCCGGGGCTACTTATTTACGGAAGAATTAAGGAAGAGTTAGCATAGTTTATTCAATTAATAGTATCCTTGTCTAGTTTTCATGTTTTAAAGTTATTCGATCAAAAGAGTGCTACAGAAGTCCACTGTGATGCAAGCATGTTCGGATATGGAGCAGTCCTTCTTCAAAAGGATTCAGCCGATCAAGAATTTCACCCAGTAAAGTACATGAGCCGCAAGACAACAGATGCCGAGGAGAAATATCCTTCTTATAAGCTAGAGGTACTCGCTATAGTACAGGCTCTGAAGAAGTGGATAATCTATTTGCTGGGAAGAAAGATTAAGATTGTCACCGACTGCAATGCGTTTGTTATGACCATGAGGAAGAATGATGTCCCAGTGAAAGTATCTCATTGGGCCATGTTTTTACAAGACTTTGAGTACATAATAGAGCATCTTCCAGGCACAAGGATGAAACACGTCGACGCCTTAAGCCTCGTACATACCTTGTTGCTCCAAGAGTTAGTCAGACATCGAATTCAACAGGCTCAACGTTAGGATGAATGGATAAAACTCATTTGTAAGGTTCTGGAAACACATAGCTAAGAAGTTCTTCACAAGAATCCTATAAAAGAGCTCATAGTAATCCCATCAGCCATGGAGAATGAAATAATCAGCATAGCTCACCGACAAGGACGTTTTGGCATCACAAGGACAATTGACTTGGTTCAGCGCGATTATTACATTCCAGATTTAGGGAGGAGGGCTC
This sequence comes from Drosophila suzukii, assembly GCF_043229965.1. Lineage (NCBI taxonomy): Eukaryota > Metazoa > Arthropoda > Insecta > Diptera > Drosophilidae > Drosophila > Drosophila suzukii. Next base: position 7,132,178 of record NW_027255896.1, on the reverse strand, counting down.
AAACTATCGTGAAGTCCTGTGTAGAGTGCGTAGTTGGCGAGGCTAAGTATGGGAAAAAAGAGGGTTTCTTAAACCCGATAAACAAGGCAGACGAACCGTTACAGATATATCGTATTGACCACATTGACCCCATGGATATGACAAAAAAACAATACAATCATGTTTTGGTAGTGGTCGACGCTTTCTATAAATTTGTGTGGCTTTAACCCACTAAGAGTACTGGCGCTGACGAGGTAGTGGATAGAATGGAAAGGCAGCCTGATGTTTTCGGTAATCCAAGTCGTATAATCACGGATCATGGAACGGCATTCACAGCCAATGTTTTTCAGGAGTACTGTAAGAATAACAATATCCAGCATTTATTGGTAGCCACAGGAGTGCCACGTGGCAACGGTCAAGTGGAGCGTATCAATAGGATTGTCATCAGTATATTGACGAAACTTTGTGCGGAAGACCCGAAAACTTGGTATAAGCTTGTAGGCAGGGTTCAACAATTTGTAAATTCCTCTCCTCCTAGAAGTACAAAGATAGCTCCATTTAAGATCCTTACTGGGATCAATATGAAAACCAAGTACGATAAGGAGTTAGTCAAGCTATTAGAGAAAGATTTCTTAAATGAGTTACAGGAAGAGAAGGAGAAGATTCGAGTGGATGCTGAAAAGAACATGGCAAAGATTTAGGACGAGAATCGCAAGTCATTCAACAAATCAAGGAAGCCAGAGTCTGAGTACAAGCTCGGAGATTTAGTAGCTATTAAAAGAACGCAGTTTGGTTCAGGATTGAAGTTAAAAAAGAAGTTCTTAGATGTTCTCATGGTCGATACATCGATACCTTGTCGTAAAAGTAGGAGATGATGAAGGTCCAAATAAAACGAACACTGTCGCTAAATATATATAGTTGTGGTCATCCTCATTCGGGTCGAATGAATTGTCAGAATAGCCGAATGTAGGATTGGCAGCTCTATTAATAACAGATCGGTTGTTCTGTTCCATAACATTTTTCGGTAGTGTTAAAAAGCGTGAAAAATGCGCAAGGAGAGTAGAGATTGAGCATCAGCAGAGGAAGGTCGCGTGTGTCTCAGTAATATTAATGTGTCAACATAATGTGTCTACATATACTCGTATATAACTTGTTCAGGGATAGTGGATAAGTGTTCAGCCTGTTAAACGAAAATGTGGCAGGCTAAATCTTGTGGAAAATTAAATAATACCTTACAAAATTGACCAAAAAAAATTTTAAATTCGATACGACTCAGCTTTTTATTCTAATCCTGAATATAAAATAGGGTTGAACACGGGTTCTTATATGTAGCTGTTATGCACAGCTAGAGCCGTTTTTAAAACTACAGTTTTTATGAAAATTGCGTTAAGGCGATCCAAAATACTTATTCAACGACGTATAACACAGGTCTGTAGCCTTAAAATTTTACAAGTTACGGGCTTACAAAACTTAGCCATTTAGCTAAACAACCGTGGTTTTCCAAAAGTGGTAAGGCTATAGTTTTTTATATTCATATTTATTTCATTAAAGTCAATAAATATATGCCAACATAAACATATTACACGTCTCACGTAAAGTGGGCGGGGGGAGAGACAGGTAGGTTAAGATGTTTGTTACATTCAAATTTACAGAGCATTCAGTGAATATCAAAAAATACAGTTCATTATATTGCGAACATAAAACGCAAAATGCATCATATAACTCAAAATTAGTCTTACAAATTTCTAGGTCAATAGGTCGAAAGTGACATGTTGACCTTAGAGGGATGGAGAACTGTATTTGACCAAGAAGGTAGATTGAATTTACAAGTTTAGTGATAAATTTGTGAAGGAACGATGTGTTTTCCAGTTTAATCCTCGTAATGTAAACAAAATGAACTGTTTCTATACCGATTCGATAATGTTCTGATACTTAGCATATTGAGGTGTCCAAACACATGAGCAGTATTCAAGGATTGGACGAACCAAGGAAATGTATAGGTGTTTCGTGGATTAGGGGTCCTTAATTACTACTACTTACTAATGTGATCAGTGAAGTGATGTGAATAGTGAAGTATAAGTTGTGGTTGAATAAGACTCCAAGGTCTATAAGGGAATTTTTGCGTTCAAGATCACTCGACCCAATAAAATATCTTGTTAGGAAAAGATTCTTCCGATAGAAGGACATAAAATTACATTTAGAGTTGTTTAAAAACAGCAAATTCTGAATGCACCAAGAATGCAAATGAATTGGGATTCGTTAACGGCAAACAAAGTTTTACGTCGTTGGCATACATCATAACATGAGAGGAGGGAACTACTTGAGGCAAGATATTTATGAAAATTCCAAACAGAAGAGTTCCTTGCGGAACACCAGAGGTCACGTGGACAAGGTTAGAGATTAAGCTTTTAAAAGCGACTCCCTCTGTCCGGTTCAAAAAGTATGTTAAAATCCATTTAGCCAACGTGATCGGGAATCCAAATAATAAAGGTTTTTTTTAATAATAACTCATGGTTCACGGAATCGAAAGCCTTACTGAAGTCCCTAAAAATTATATCAGTTTGGTTATTATTTTTAAAAGCGCTTCTGATGACTGAAGTAAATTCAAGAAGATTCGTAGACGTTGGCCTTCGTGTTATGAAGCCTTGCTGACATTACTGAGCTGCTTTGTGTTGTATTTCAATATTGTCTAGTTCGATGGGTTGTTCATTTTTGAATTTGACAACCGCTAATGGTTCTTCCAAAAATAATTCCTAGTCTACTTCAGCATAACTTGTTACTTCTACCAGGCTTTACCCGGTCACTGCACTGCACCAGGTACTTTCTAAAATATCCATATCGAGTGTTATCGTTGTTTTGTTTAAGATGAGATCCCAGTCCTGTAATTGCACCGGAATAGTATAACTTATTTTTCCAGCTTCTATTGTATATAACTCTGCTGGCCAGTACTGTGTGGAATGTATTTGTAACCTTATTTTTGTCGTTCATTCCGAATAACATAAAAACTGGTGGAAAAGAGAAGCATTCTTAAATCTCCTACTACTTCTAATTCCTTAAACATTCGAAAAAAAGTCTCGAGTGAGTGATAGTTTTACTGTCTATTGGGTCTTGCAATCTTTTTGTGTATTGTGGGTGTACTAACTCTGGCTGAATAAAAGAAGAAAAATAAAGAAAAATTCAGGGTCCGTACAACACCGCATTTGCTGAAGGGCTTACTGATTGCCAATCTTGCCTTGGGTAATTGACCCATTACTTGCTGCAGTAGTACAGTAGCACCAACTGGAATTCTGACAGGCGATTTCCTACGAAGTGTAAGGGAGTAACGGAGTGCTGCTGGAGCCAATGGAGTACTATTTGTGAGTCTGACCAGAGGTAAGACGGAACAAGTCTTTCGCCAAACAACCCTTTGATCTTGTTGAGTACTTGAGCGAGTAAGAGTGCGGCGCACAGTTCCAGTTTCGGAAGCGATTGTTTCTTGACAGGGGCTACTCTAGACTTTGATGTCCACAACCGACCAGTGATGTTACTTGGTCTTTCAATTCTTACATGCAGTTAAATGTTCCAGGCAACACCAAGGTACTTAAAGAGTTGGAAACATGTTCAAGGATTCGAAGTAGTCGCTCCATGCATCATGTAGGGATTGCAAAACCGATTCGTACCACAGTTCCTGAAGAATCATTTTCGCCACGATGATTATCGGTGACAAAAGACCAAGGGGGTCAAAGAGTGACGAAGCCATGGATAAGATGGATCGCTTTGTAGCTGGCAAGGTTGGTTGTTTGGAAGCAAAGGTGAACAGATACACATAATCGAGTTAATTCCAAATGACACCGAGTGCGATTGTAACATTGTCCTCAAAGATGTTGAGTCTCTTCGTGGGCTTGCAACCAGTGAACTTAGGTTGGTTAGGTGGTATCCTCTTGAACTCCTTTGCCCTGGTACTCACCACGAGACCGGCTTTGGCGATCCCCTCAGGTTGGAGTAGCTGGTTAGCCACACCTACGCTGGTGGGAGGCTTGGGCTTGTCGTTGTGGTGAGTTGGGCTTAGCCGGCTGCGTTGTTCGCTGGCCTTGGCAGGGGTAGACGTCACAGGGACTAGGGTAATCGGAGCCGTGATCTTGCTCTTCTTGTCGTCGTTGGATACGACTTCCGACTTTTTGAGAGTGTCGGGCCCTTTTTTGGTATTGTTATCTTTTTTGTTGTTTTTATTAATTGAGTTCTCCAAGTTAATTCCCACGAGCTGCGGAGAAGGGACAGGTCCACCCGGGCAAAGATCCGCTGTACCCGGGTAAGGCTAACTTAGAACAGGCGGTCGCCACTTGCATGAGCTCACCGTTTGAGACTGAGTTTTTTTGATAACTCGGGCTCCCAGCCAGATTGACTGTCGGCACGGTACGAGTGACACCTTAGTCCAGCCCGGGGTGAGATGAGTTGTGTGGGTAGGGAAGAGGTAGGTTCATAGAGTGTGGGAAGGGGGAACTTGTCGGAGGCGGCAGTACAAGCGCGACGTCGGCACTGCTACGGCGCAGATACCCGCTGACTGTCCGGGGCTACTTATTTACGGAAGAATTAAGGAAGAGTTAGCATAGTTTATTCAATTAATAGTATCCTTGTCTAGTTTTCATGTTTTAAAGTTATTCGATCAAAAGAGTGCTACAGAAGTCCACTGTGATGCAAGCATGTTCGGATATGGAGCAGTCCTTCTTCAAAAGGATTCAGCCGATCAAGAATTTCACCCAGTAAAGTACATGAGCCGCAAGACAACAGATGCCGAGGAGAAATATCCTTCTTATAAGCTAGAGGTACTCGCTATAGTACAGGCTCTGAAGAAGTGGATAATCTATTTGCTGGGAAGAAAGATTAAGATTGTCACCGACTGCAATGCGTTTGTTATGACCATGAGGAAGAATGATGTCCCAGTGAAAGTATCTCATTGGGCCATGTTTTTACAAGACTTTGAGTACATAATAGAGCATCTTCCAGGCACAAGGATGAAACACGTCGACGCCTTAAGCCTCGTACATACCTTGTTGCTCCAAGAGTTAGTCAGACATCGAATTCAACAGGCTCAACGTTAGGATGAATGGATAAAACTCATTTGTAAGGTTCTGGAAACACATAGCTAAGAAGTTCTTCACAAGAATCCTATAAAAGAGCTCATAGTAATCCCATCAGCCATGGAGAATGAAATAATCAGCATAGCTCACCGACAAGGACGTTTTGGCATCACAAGGACAATTGACTTGGTTCAGCGCGATTATTACATTCCAGATTTAGGGAGGAGGGCTCAAACTATCGTGAAGTCCTGTGTAGAGTGCGTAGTTGGCGAGGCTAAGTATGGGAAAAAAGAGGGTTTCTTAAACCCGATAAACAAGGCAGACGAACCGTTACAGATATATCGTATTGACCACATTGACCCCATGGATATGACAAAAAAACAATACAATCATGTTTTGGTAGTGGTCGACGCTTTCTATAAATTTGTGTGGCTTTAACCCACTAAGAGTACTGGCGCTGACGAGGTAGTGGATAGAATGGAAAGGCAGCCTGATGTTTTCGGTAATCCAAGTCGTATAATCACGGATCATGGAACGGCATTCACAGCCAATGTTTTTCAGGAGTACTGTAAGAATAACAATATCCAGCATTTATTGGTAGCCACAGGAGTGCCACGTGGCAACGGTCAAGTGGAGCGTATCAATAGGATTGTCATCAGTATATTGACGAAACTTTGTGCGGAAGACCCGAAAACTTGGTATAAGCTTGTAGGCAGGGTTCAACAATTTGTAAATTCCTCTCCTCCTAGAAGTACAAAGATAGCTCCATTTAAGATCCTTACTGGGATCAATATGAAAACCAAGTACGATAAGGAGTTAGTCAAGCTATTAGAGAAAGATTTCTTAAATGAGTTACAGGAAGAGAAGGAGAAGATTCGAGTGGATGCTGAAAAGAACATGGCAAAGATTTAGGACGAGAATCGCAAGTCATTCAACAAATCAAGGAAGCCAGAGTCTGAGTACAAGCTCGGAGATTTAGTAGCTATTAAAAGAACGCAGTTTGGTTCAGGATTGAAGTTAAAAAAGAAGTTCTTAGATGTTCTCATGGTCGATACATCGATACCTTGTCGTAAAAGTAGGAGATGATGAAGGTCCAAATAAAACGAACACTGTCGCTAAATATATATAGTTGTGGTCATCCTCATTCGGGTCGAATGAATTGTCAGAATAGCCGAATGTAGGATTGGCAGCTCTATTAATAACAGATCGGTTGTTCTGTTCCATAACATTTTTCGGTAGTGTTAAAAAGCGTGAAAAATGCGCAAGGAGAGTAGAGATTGAGCATCAGCAGAGGAAGGTCGCGTGTGTCTCAGTAATATTAATGTGTCAACATAATGTGTCTACATATACTCGTATATAACTTGTTCAGGGATAGTGGATAAGTGTTCAGCCTGTTAAACGAAAATGTGGCAGGCTAAATCTTGTGGAAAATTAAATAATACCTTACAAAATTGACCAAAAAAAATTTTAAATTCGATACGACTCAGCTTTTTATTCTAATCCTGAATATAAAATAGGGTTGAACACGGGTTCTTATATGTAGCTGTTATGCACAGCTAGAGCCGTTTTTAAAACTACAGTTTTTATGAAAATTGCGTTAAGGCGATCCAAAATACTTATTCAACGACGTATAACACAGGTCTGTAGCCTTAAAATTTTACAAGTTACGGGCTTACAAAACTTAGCCATTTAGCTAAACAACCGTGGTTTTCCAAAAGTGGTAAGGCTATAGTTTTTTATATTCATATTTATTTCATTAAAGTCAATAAATATATGCCAACATAAACATATTACACGTCTCACGTAAAGTGGGCGGGGGGAGAGACAGGTAGGTTAAGATGTTTGTTACATTCAAATTTACAGAGCATTCAGTGAATATCAAAAAATACAGTTCATTATATTGCGAACATAAAACGCAAAATGCATCATATAACTCAAAATTAGTCTTACAAATTTCTAGGTCAATAGGTCGAAAGTGACATGTTGACCTTAGAGGGATGGAGAACTGTATTTGACCAAGAAGGTAGATTGAATTTACAAGTTTAGTGATAAATTTGTGAAGGAACGATGTGTTTTCCAGTTTAATCCTCGTAATGTAAACAAAATGAACTGTTTCTATACCGATTCGATAATGTTCTGATACTTAGCATATTGAGGTGTCCAAACACATGAGCAGTATTCAAGGATTGGACGAACCAAGGAAATGTATAGGTGTTTCGTGGATTAGGGGTCCTTAATTACTACTACTTACTAATGTGATCAGTGAAGTGATGTGAATAGTGAAGTATAAGTTGTGGTTGAATAAGACTCCAAGGTCTATAAGGGAATTTTTGCGTTCAAGATCACTCGACCCAATAAAATATCTTGTTAGGAAAAGATTCTTCCGATAGAAGGACATAAAATTACATTTAGAGTTGTTTAAAAACAGCAAATTCTGAATGCACCAAGAATGCAAATGAATTGGGATTCGTTAACGGCAAACAAAGTTTTACGTCGTTGGCATACATCATAACATGAGAGGAGGGAACTACTTGAGGCAAGATATTTATGAAAATTCCAAACAGAAGAGTTCCTTGCGGAACACCAGAGGTCACGTGGACAAGGTTAGAGATTAAGCTTTTAAAAGCGACTCCCTCTGTCCGGTTCAAAAAGTATGTTAAAATCCATTTAGCCAACGTGATCGGGAATCCAAATAATAAAGGTTTTTTTTAATAATAACTCATGGTTCACGGAATCGAAAGCCTTACTGAAGTCCCTAAAAATTATATCAGTTTGGTTATTATTTTTAAAAGCGCTTCTGATGACTGAAGTAAATTCAAGAAGATTCGTAGACGTTGGCCTTCGTGTTATGAAGCCTTGCTGACATTACTGAGCTGCTTTGTGTTGTATTTCAATATTGTCTAGTTCGATGGGTTGTTCATTTTTGAATTTGACAACCGCTAATGGTTCTTCCAAAAATAATTCCTAGTCTACTTCAGCATAACTTGTTACTTCTACCAGGCTTTACCCGGTCACTGCACTGCACCAGGTACTTTCTAAAATATCCATATCGAGTGTTATCGTTGTTTTGTTTAAGATGAGATCCCAGTCCTGTAATTGCACCGGAATAGTATAACTTATTTTTCCAGCTTCTATTGTATATAACTCTGCTGGCCAGTACTGTGTGGAATGTATTTGTAACCTTATTTTTGTCGTTCATTCCGAATAACATAAAAACTGGTGGAAAAGAGAAGCATTCTTAAATCTCCTACTACTTCTAATTCCTTAAACATTCGAAAAAAAGTCTCGAGTGAGTGATAGTTTTACTGTCTATTGGGTCTTGCAATCTTTTTGTGTATTGTGGGTGTACTAACTCTGGCTGAATAAAAGAAGAAAAATAAAGAAAAATTCAGGGTCCGTACAACACCGCATTTGCTGAAGGGCTTACTGATTGCCAATCTTGCCTTGGGTAATTGACCCATTACTTGCTGCAGTAGTACAGTAGCACCAACTGGAATTCTGACAGGCGATTTCCTACGAAGTGTAAGGGAGTAACGGAGTGCTGCTGGAGCCAATGGAGTACTATTTGTGAGTCTGACCAGAGGTAAGACGGAACAAGTCTTTCGCCAAACAACCCTTTGATCTTGTTGAGTACTTGAGCGAGTAAGAGTGCGGCGCACAGTTCCAGTTTCGGAAGCGATTGTTTCTTGACAGGGGCTACTCTAGACTTTGATGTCCACAACCGACCAGTGATGTTACTTGGTCTTTCAATTCTTACATGCAGTTAAATGTTCCAGGCAACACCAAGGTACTTAAAGAGTTGGAAACATGTTCAAGGATTCGAAGTAGTCGCTCCATGCATCATGTAGGGATTGCAAAACCGATTCGTACCACAGTTCCTGAAGAATCATTTTCGCCACGATGATTATCGGTGACAAAAGACCAAGGGGGTCAAAGAGTGACGAAGCCATGGATAAGATGGATCGCTTTGTAGCTGGCAAGGTTGGTTGTTTGGAAGCAAAGGTGAACAGATACACATAATCGAGTTAATTCCAAATGACACCGAGTGCGATTGTAACATTGTCCTCAAAGATGTTGAGTCTCTTCGTGGGCTTGCAACCAGTGAACTTAGGTTGGTTAGGTGGTATCCTCTTGAACTCCTTTGCCCTGGTACTCACCACGAGACCGGCTTTGGCGATCCCCTCAGGTTGGAGTAGCTGGTTAGCCACACCTACGCTGGTGGGAGGCTTGGGCTTGTCGTTGTGGTGAGTTGGGCTTAGCCGGCTGCGTTGTTCGCTGGCCTTGGCAGGGGTAGACGTCACAGGGACTAGGGTAATCGGAGCCGTGATCTTGCTCTTCTTGTCGTCGTTGGATACGACTTCCGACTTTTTGAGAGTGTCGGGCCCTTTTTTGGTATTGTTATCTTTTTTGTTGTTTTTATTAATTGAGTTCTCCATGTTAATTCCCACGAGCTGCGGAGAAGGGACAGGTCCACCCGGGCAGAGATCCGCTGTACCCGGGTAAGGCTGACTTAGAACAGGCGGTCGCCACTTGCATGAGCTCACCGTTTGAGACAGAGTTTTTTTGATAACTCGGGCTCCCAGCCAGATTGACTGTCGGCACGGTACGAGTGACACCTTAGTCCAGCCCGGGGTGAGATGAGTTGTGTGGGTAGGGAAGAGGTAGGTTCATAGAGTGTGGGAAGGGGGAACTTGTCGGAGGCGGCAGTACAAGCGCGACGTCGGCACTGCTACGGCGCAGATACCCGCTGACTGTCCGGGGCTACTTATTTACGGAAGAATTAAGGAAGAGTTAGCATAGTTTATTCAATTAAAAGTATCCTTGTCTAGTTTTCATGTTTTAAAGTTATTCGATCAAAAGAGTGCTACAGAAGTCCACTGTGATGCAAGCATGTTCGGATATGGAGCAGTCCTTCTTCAAAAGGATTCAGCTGATCAAGAATTTCACCCAGTATAGTACATGAGCCGCAAGACAACAGATGCCGAGGAGAAATATCCTTCTTATAAGCTAGAGGTACTCGCTATAGTACAGGCTCTGAAGAAGTGGATAATCTATTTGCTGGGAAGAAAGATTAAGATTGTCACCGACTGCAATGCGTTTGTTATGACCATGAGGAAGAATGATGTCCCAGTGAAAGTATCTCATTGGGCCATGTTTTTACAAGACTTTGAGTACATAATAGAGCATCTTCCAGGCACAAGGATGAAACACGTCGACGCCTTAAGCCTCGTACATACCTTGTTGCTCCAAGAGTTAGTCAGACATCGAATTCAACAGGCTCAACGTTAGGATGAATGGATAAAACTCATTTGTAAGGTTCTGGAAACACATAGCTAAGAAGTTCTTCACAAGAATCCTATAAAAGAGCTCATAGTAATCCCATCAGCCATGGAGAATGAAATAATCAGCATAGCTCACCGACAAGGACGTTTTGGCATCACAAGGACAATTGACTTGGTTCAGCGCGATTATTACATTCCAGATTTAGGGAGGAGGGCTCAAACTATCGTGAAGTCCTGTGTAGAGTGCGTAGTTGGCGAGGCTAAGTATGGGAAAAAAGAGGGTTTCTTAAACCCGATAAACAAGGCAGACGAACCGTTACAGATATATCGTATTGACCACATTGACCCCATGGATATGACAAAAAAACAATACAATCATGTTTTGGTAGTGGTCGACGCTTTCTATAAATTTGTGTGGCTTTAACCCACTAAGAGTACTGGCGCTGACGAGGTAGTGGATAGAATGGAAAGGCAGCCTGATGTTTTCGGTAATCCAAGTCGTATAATCACGGATCATGGAACGGCATTCACAGCCAATGTTTTTCAGGAGTACTGTAAGAATAACAATATCCAGCATTTATTGGTAGCCACAGGAGTGCCACGTGGCAACGGTCAAGTGGAGCGTATCAATAGGATTGTCATCAGTATATTGACGAAACTTTGTGCGGAAGACCCGAAAACTTGGTATAAGCTTGTAGGCAGGGTTCAACAATTTGTAAATTCCTCTCCTCCTAGAAGTACAAAGATAGCTCCATTTAAGATCCTTACTGGGATCAATATGAAAACCAAGTACGATAAGGAGTTAGTCAAGCTATTAGAGAAAGATTTCTTAAATGAGTTACAGGAAGAGAAGGAGAAGATTCGAGTGGATGCTGAAAAGAACATGGCAAAGATTTAGGACGAGAATCGCAAGTCATTCAACAAATCAAGGAAGCCAGAGTCTGAGTACAAGCTCGGAGATTTAGTAGCTATTAAAAGAACGCAGTTTGGTTCAGGATTGAAGTTAAAAAAGAAGTTCTTAGATGTTCTCATGGTCGATACATCGATACCTTGTCGTAAAAGTAGGAGATGATGAAGGTCCAAATAAAACGAACACTGTCGCTAAATATATATAGTTGTGGTCATCCTCATTCGGGTCGAATGAATTGTCAGAATAGCCGAATGTAGGATTGGCAGCTCTATTAATAACAGATCGGTTGTTCTGTTCCATAACATTTTTCGGTAGTGTTAAAAAGCGTGAAAAATGCGCAAGGAGAGTAGAGATTGAGCATCAGCAGAGGAAGGTCGCGTGTGTCTCAGTAATATTAATGTGTCAACATAATGTGTCTACATATACTCGTATATAACTTGTTCAGGGATAGTGGATAAGTGTTCAGCCTGTTAAACGAAAATGTGGCAGGCTAAATCTTGTGGAAAATTAAATAATACCTTACAAAATTGACCAAAAAAAATTTTAAATTCGATACGACTCAGCTTTTTATTCTAATCCTGAATATAAAATAGGGTTGAACACGGGTTCTTATATGTAGCTGTTATGCACAGCTAGAGCCGTTTTTAAAACTACAGTTTTTATGAAAATTGCGTTAAGGCGATCCAAAATACTTATTCAACGACGTATAACACAGGTCTGTAGCCTTAAAATTTTACAAGTTACGGGCTTACAAAACTTAGCCATTTAGCTAAACAACCGTGGTTTTCCAAAAGTGGTAAGGCTATAGTTTTTTATATTCATATTTATTTCATTAAAGTCAATAAATATATGCCAACATAAACATAGTACACGTCTCACGTAAAGTGGGCGGGGGGAGAGACAAATGAATATCAAAAAATACAGTTCATTATATTGCGAACATAAAACGCAAAATGCATCATATAACTCAAAATTAGTCTTACAAATTTCTAGGTCAATAGGTCGAAAGTGACGTGTTGACCTTAGAGGGATGGAGAACTGTATTTGACCAAGAAGGTAGATTGAATTTACAAGTTTAGTGATAAATTTGTGAAGGAACGATGTGTTTTCCAGTTTAATCCTCGTAATGTAAACAAAATGAACTGTTTCTATACCGATTCGATAATGTTCTGATACTTAGCATATTGAGGTGTCCAAACACATGAGCAGTATTCAAGGATTGGACGAACCAAGGAAATGTATAGGTGTTTCGTGGATTAGGGGTCCTTAATTACTACTACTTACTAATGTGATCAGTGAAGTGATGTGAATAGTGAAGTATAAGTTGTGGTTGAATAAGACTCCAAGGTCTATAAGGGAATTTTTGCGTTCAAGATCACTCGACCCAATAAAATATCTTGTTAGGAAAAGATTCTTCCGATAGAAGGACATAAAATTACATTTAGAGTTGTTTAAAAACAGCAAATTCTGAATGCACCAAGAATGCAAATGAATTGGGATTCGTTAACGGCAAACAAAGTTTTACGTCGTTGGCATACATCATAACATGAGAGGAGAGAACTACTTGAGGCAAGATATTTATGAAAATTCCAAACAGAAGAGTTCCTTGCGGAACACCAGAGGTCACGTGGACAAGGTTAGAGATTAAGCTTTTAAAAGCGACTCCCTCTGTCCGGTTCAAAAAGTATGTTAAAATCCATTTAGCCAACGTGATCGGGAATCCAAATAATAAAGGTTTTTTTTTAATAATAACTCATGGTTCACGGAATCGAAAGCCTTACTGAAGTCCCTAAAAATTATATCAGTTTGGTTATTATTTTTAAAAGCGCTTCTGATGACTGAAGTAAATTCAAGAAGATTCGTAGACGTTGGCCTTCGTGTTATAAAGCCTTGCTGACATTACTGAGCTGCTTTGTGTTGTATTTCAATATTGTCTAGTTCGATGGGTTGTTCATTTTTGAATTTGACAACCGCTAATGGTTCTTCCAAAAATAATTCCTAGTCTACTTCAGCATAACTTGTTACTTCTACCAGGCTTTACCCGGTCACTGCACTGCACCAGGTACTTTCTAAAATATCCATATCGAGTGTTATCGTTGTTTTGTTTAAGATGAGATCCCAGTCCTGTAATTGCACCGGAATAGTATAACTTATTTTTCCAGCTTCTATTGTATATAACTCTGCTGGCCAGTACTGTGTGGAATGTATTTGTAACCTTATTTTTGTCGTACGGAACCAAATGTTCTCTACGTCAATAACTGCCTCAAGCTGTTTCAGCTTATTCATTCCGAGTAACATAAAAACTGGTGGAAAAGAGAAGCATTCTTAAATCTACTACTACTTCTAATTCCTTAAACATTCGAAAAAAAGTCTCGAGTGAGTGATAGTTTTACTGTCTATTGGGTCTTGCAATCTTTTTGTGTATTGTGGGTGTACTAACTCTGGCTGAATAAAAGAAGAAAAATAAAGAAAAATTCAGGGTCCGTACAACACCGCATTTGCTGAAGGGCTTACTGATTGCCAATCTTGCCTTGGGTAATTGACCCATTACTTGCTGCAGTAGTACAGTAGCACCAACTGGAATTCTGACAGGCGATTTCCTACGAAGTGTAAGGGCGTAACGGAGTGCTGCTGGAGCCAATGGAGTACTATTTGTGAGTCTGACCAGAGGTAAGACGGAACAAGTCTTTCGCCAAACAACCCTTTGATCTTGTTGAGTACTTGAGCGAGTAAGAGTGCGGCGCACAGTTCCAGTTTCGGAAGCGATTGTTTCTTGACAGGGGCTACTCTAGACTTTGATGTCCACAACCGACCAGTGATGTTACTTGGTCTTTCAATTCTTACATGCAGTTAAATGTTCCAGGCAACACCAAGGTACTTAAAGAGTTGGCAACATGTTCAAGGATTCGAAGTAGTCGCTCCATGCATCATGTAGGGATTGCAAAACCGATTCGTACCACAGTTCCTGAAGAATCATTTTCGCCACGATGATTATCGGTGACAAAAGACCAAGGGGGTCAAAGAGTGACGAAGCCATGGATAAGATGGATCGCTTTGTAGCTGGCAAGGTTGGTTGTTTGGAAGCAAAGGTGAACAGATACACATAATCGAGTTGATTCCAAATGACACCGAGTACGATTGTAACATTGTCCTCAAAGATGTTGAGTCTCTTCGTGGGCTTGCAACCAGTGAACTTAGGTTGGTTAGGTGGTATCCTCTTGAACTCCTTTGCCCTGGTGATCCCCTCAGGTTGGAGTAGCTGGTTAGCCACACCTACGCTGGTGGGAGGCTTGGGCTTGTCGTTGTGGTGAGTTCGGCTTAGCCGGCTGCGTTGTTCGCTGGCCTTGGCAGGGGTAGACGTCACAGGGACTAGGGTAATCGGAGCCGTGATCTTGCTCTTCTTGTCGTCGTTGGATACGACTTCCGACTTTTTGAGAGTGTCGGGCCCTTTTTTGGTATTGTTATCTTTTTTGTTGTTTTTATTAATTGAGTTCTCCATGTTAATTCCCACGAGCTGCGGAGAAGGGACAGGTCCACCCGGGCAGAGATCCGCTGTACCCGGGTAAGGCTGACTTAGAACAGGCGGTCGCCACTTGCATGAGCTCACCGTTTGAGACAGAGTTTTTTTGATAACTCGGGCTCCCAGCCAGATTGACTGTCGGCACGGTACGAGTGACACCTTAGTCCAGCCCGGGGTGAGATGAGTTGTGTGGGTAGGGAAGAGGTAGGTTCATAGAGTGTGGGAAGGGGGAACTTGTCGGAGGCGGCAGTACAAGCGCGACGTCGGCACTGCTACGGCGCAGATACCCGCTGACTGTCCGGGGCTACTTATTTACGGAAGAATTAAGGAAGAGTTAGCATAGTTTATTCAATTAAAAGTATCCTTGTCTAGTTTTCATGTTTTAAAGTTATTCGATCAAAAGAGTGCTACAGAAGTCCACTGTGATGCAAGCATGTTCGGATATGGAGCAGTCCTTCTTCAAAAGGATTCAGCTGATCAAGAATTTCACCCAGTATAGTACATGAGCCGCAAGACAACAGATGCCGAGGAGAAATATCCTTCTTATAAGCTAGAGGTACTCGCTATAGTACAGGCTCTGAAGAAGTGGATAATCTATTTGCTGGGAAGAAAGATTAAGATTGTCACCGACTGCAATGCGTTTGTTATGACCATGAGGAAGAATGATGTCCCAGTGAAAGTATCTCATTGGGCCATGTTTTTACAAGACTTTGAGTACATAATAGAGCATCTTCCAGGCACAAGGATGAAACACGTCGACGCCTTAAGCCTCGT
Organism: Drosophila suzukii; assembly: GCF_043229965.1. Taxonomy (NCBI): domain Eukaryota; kingdom Metazoa; phylum Arthropoda; class Insecta; order Diptera; family Drosophilidae; genus Drosophila; species Drosophila suzukii. Next base: position 7,116,656 of record NW_027255896.1, on the reverse strand, counting down.
ACATACCTTGTTGCTCCAAGAGTTAGTCAGACATCGAATTCAACAGGCTCAACGTTAGGATGAATGGATAAAACTCATTTGTAAGGTTCTGGAAACACATAGCTAAGAAGTTCTTCTTATAAAAGAGCTCATAGTAATCCCATCAGCCATGGAGAATGAACTAATCAGCATAGCTCACCGACAAGGACGTTTTGGCATCACAAGGACAATTGACTTGGTTCAGCGCGATTATTACATTCCAGATTTAGGGAGGAGGGCTCAAACTATCGTGAAGTCCTGTGTAGAGTGCGTAGTTGGCGAGGCTAAGTATGGGAAAAAAGAGGGTTTCTTAAACCCGATAAACAAGGCAGACGAACCGTTACAGATATATCGTATTGACCACATTGACCCCATGGATATGACAAAAAAACAATACAATCATGTTTTGGTAGTGGTCGACGCTTTCTATAAATTTGTGTGGCTTTAACCCACTAAGAGTACTGGCGCTGACGAGGTAGTGGATAGAATGGAAAGGCAGCCTGATGTTTTCGGTAATCCAAGTCGTATAATCACGGATCATGGAACGGCATTCACAGCCAATGTTTTTCAGGAGTACTGTAAGAATAACAATATCCAGCATTTATTGGTAGCCACAGGAGTGCCACGTGGCAACGGTCAAGTGGAGCGTATCAATAGGATTGTCATCAGTATATTGACGAAACTTTGTGCGGAAGACCCGAAAACTTGGTATAAGCTTGTAGGCAGGGTTCAACAGTTTGTAAATTCCTCTCCTCCTAGAAGTACAAAGATAGCTCCATTTAAGATCCTTACTGGGATCAATATGAAAACCAAGTACGATAAGGAGTTAGTCAAGCTATTAGAGAAAGATTTCTTAAATGAGTTACAGGAAGAGAAGGAGAAGATTCGAGTGGATGCTGAAAAGAACATGGCAAAGATTTAGGACGAGAATCGCAAGTCATTCAACAAATCAAGGAAGCCAGAGTCTGAGTACAAGCTCGTAGATTTAGTAGGTATTAAAAGAACGCAGTTTGGTTCAGGATTGAAGTTAAAAAAGAAGTTCTTAGATGTTCTCATGGTCGATACATCGATACCTTGTCGTAAAAGTAGGAGATGATGAAGTTCCAAATAAATCGAACACTGTCGCTAAATATATATAGTTGTGGTCATCCTCATTCGGGTCGAATGAATTGTCAGAATAGCCGAATGTAGGATTGGCAGCTCTATTAATAACAGATCGGTTGTTCTGTTCCATAACATTTTTCGGTAGTGTTAAAAAGCGTGAAAAATGCGCAAGCAGAGTAGAGATTAAGCATCAGCAGAGGAAGGTCGCGTGTGTCTCAGTAATATTAATGTGTCAACATAGGTACAAAAACGGTATCAATGAAGTGTATTAATCGAAGAATAAACCATTAATAATCAATAAATAAATTTACGGAAGCCAATGAAAGCCTTTCTCTACATATATATAACTTGTTCAGGGATAGTGGATAAGTGTTCAGCCTGTTCAACGAAAATGTGGCAGGCTAAATCTTGTGGAAAATTAAATAATTCCTTACAAAATTGACAAAAAAAATTTTTAAATTCGATACGACTCAGCTTTTCATTCTAATCCTGAATATAAAATAGGGTTGAACACGGGTTCTTATATGTAGCTGTTATGCACAGCTAGAGCCGTTTTTAAAACTACAGTTTTTATGAAAATTGCGTTAAGGCGATCCAAAATACTTATTCAACGACGTATAACACAGGTCTGTAGCCTTAGTATTTTACAAGTTACGGGCTTACAAAACTTAGCCATTTAGCTAAACAACCGTGGTTTTCCAAAAGTGGTAAGGCTATAGTTTTTTATATTCATATTTATTTCATTAAAGTCAATAAATATATGCCAACATAAACATAGTACACGTCTCACGTAAAGTGGGCGGGGGGAGAGACAAATGAATATCAAAAAATACAGTTCATTATATTGCGAACATAAAACGCAAAATGCATCATATAACTCAAAATTAGTCTTACAAATTTCTAGGTCAATAGGTCGAAAGTGACGTGTTGACCTTAGAGGGATGGAGAACTGTATTTGACCAAGAAGGTAGATTGAATTTACAAGTTTAGTGATAAATTTGTGAAGGAACGATGTGTTTTTCAGTTTAATCCTCGTAATGTAAACAAAATGAACTGTTTCTATACCTATTCGATAATGTTCTGATACTTAGCATATTGAGGTGTCCAAACACATGAGCAGTATTCAAGGATTGGACGAACCAAGGAAATGTATAGGTGTTTCGTGGATTAGGGGTCCTTAGTTACTACTACTTACTAATGTGATCAGTGAAGTGATGTGAATAGTGAAGTATAAGTTGTGGTTGAATAAGACTCCAAGGTCTATAAGGGAATTTTTGCGTTCAAGATCACTCGACCCAATAAAATATCTTGTTAGGAAAAGATTCTTCCGATAGAAGGACATAAAATTACATTTAGAGTTGTTTATAAACAGCAAATTCTGAATGCACCAAGAATGCAAATGAATTGGGATTCGTTAACGGCAAACAAAGTTTTACGTCGTTGGCATACATCATAACATGAGAGGAGAGAACTACTTGAGGCAAGATATTTATGAAAATTCCAAACAGAAGAGTTCCTTGCGGAACACCAGAGGTCACGTGGACAAGGTTAGAGATTAAGCTTTTAAAAGCGACTCCCTCTGTCCGGTTCAAAAAGTATGTTGAAATCCATTTAGCCAACGTGATCGGGAATCCAAATAATAAAGGTTTTTTTAATAATAACTTATGGTTCACGGAATCGAAAGCCTTACTGAAGTCCCTAAAAATTATATCAGTTTGGTTATTATTTTTAAAAGCGCTTCTGATGACTGAAGTAAATTCAAGAAGATTCGTAGACGTTGGCCTTCGTGTTATAAAGCCTTGCTGACATTACTGAGCTGCTTTGTGTTGTATTTCAATATTGTCTAGTTCGATGGGTTGTTCATTTTTGAACTTGACAACCGCTAATGGTTCTTCCAAAAATAATTCCTAGTCTACTTCAGCATAACTTGTTACTTCTACCAGGCTTTACCCGGTCACTGCACTGCACCAGGTACTTTCTAAAATATCCATATCGAGTGTTATCGTTGTTTTGTTTAAGATGAGATCCCAGTCCTGTAATTGCACCGGAATAGTATAACTTATTTTTCCAGCTTCTATTGTATATAACTCTGCTGGCCAGTACTGTGTGGAATGTATTTGTAACCTTATTTTTGTCGTACGGAACCAAATGTTCTCTACGTCAATAACTGCCTCAAGCTGTTTCAGCTTATTCATTCCGAGTAACATAAAAACTGGTGGAAAAGAGAAGCATTCTTAAATCTACTACTACTTCTAATTCCTTAAACATTCGAAAAAAAGTCTCGAGTGAGTGATAGTTTTACTGTCTATTGGGTCTTGCAATCTTTTTGTGTATTGTGGGTGTACTAACTCTGGCTGAATAAAAGAAGAAAAATAAAGAAAAATTCAGGGTCCGTACAACACCGCATTTGCTGAAGGGCTTACTGATTGCCAATCTTGCCTTGGGTAATTGACCCATTACTTGCTGCAGTAGTACAGTAGCACCAACTGGAATTCTGACAGGCGATTTCCTACGAAGTGTAAGGGCGTAACGGAGTGCTGCTGGAGCCAATGGAGTACTATTTGTGAGTCTGACCAGAGGTAAGACGGAACAAGTCTTTCGCCAAACAACCCTTTGATCTTGTTGAGTACTTGAGCGAGTAAGAGTGCGGCGCACAGTTCCAGTTTCGGAAGCGATTGTTTCTTGACAGGGGCTACTCTAGACTTTGATGTCCACAACCGACCAGTGATGTTACTTGGTCTTTCAATTCTTACATGCAGTTAAATGTTCCAGGCAACACCAAGGTACTTAAAGAGTTGGCAACATGTTCAAGGATTCGAAGTAGTCGCTCCATGCATCATGTAGGGATTGCAAAACCGATTCGTACCACAGTTCCTGAAGAATCATTTTCGCCACGATGATTATCGGTGACAAAAGACCAAGGGGGTCAAAGAGTGACGAAGCCATGGATAAGATGGATCGCTTTGTAGCTGGCAAGGTTGGTTGTTTGGAAGCAAAGGTGAACAGATACACATAATCGAGTTGATTCCAAATGACACCGAGTACGATTGTAACATTGTCCTCAAAGATGTTGAGTCTCTTCGTGGGCTTGCAACCAGTGAACTTAGGTTGGCTTGAGGATCCGGAAAGCTTTCTTACGTTCAAGAGGTCCTGCCTGGTTAGGTGGTATCCTCTTGAACTCCTTTGCCCTGGTACTCACCACGAGACCGGCTTTGGCGATCCCCTCAGGTTGGAGTAGCTGGTTAGCCACACCTACGCTGGTGGGAGGCTTGGGCTTGTCGTTGTGGTGAGTTGGGCTTAGCCGGCTGCGTTGTTCGCTGGCCTTGGCAGGGGTAGACGTCACAGGGACTAGGGTAATCGGAGCCGTGATCTTGCTCTTCTTGTCGTCGTTGGATACGACTTAGGACTTTTTGAGAGTGTCGGGCCCTTTTTTGGTATTGTTATCTTTTTTGTTGTTTTTATTAATTGAGTTCTCCATGTTAATTCCCACGAGCTGCGGAGAAGGGACAGGTCCACCCGGGCAGAGATCCGCTGTACCCGGGTAAGGCTAACTTAGATTTCACCCAGTAGACTACATGAGCCGCAAGACAACAGATGCCGAGGAGAAATATCCTTCTTATAAGCTAGAGGTACTCGCTATAGTACAGGCTCTGAAGAAGTGGATAATCTATTTGCTGGGAAGAAAGATTAAGATTGTCACCGAGTGCAATGCGTTTGTTATGACCATGAGGAAGAATGATATCCCAGTGAAAGTATCTCATTGGGCCATGTTTTTAAAAGACTTTGAGTACATAATAGAGCATCTTCCAGGCACAAGGATGAAACACGTCGACGCCTTAAGCCTCGTACATACCTTGTTGCTCCAAGAGTTAGTCAGACATCGAATTCAACAGGCTCAACGTTAGGATGAATGGATAAAACTCATTTGTAAGGTTCTGGAAACACATAGCTAAGAAGTTCTTCACAAGAATCCTATAAAAGAGCTCATAGTAATCCCATCAGCCATGGAGAATGAAATAATCAGCATAGCTCACCGACAAGGACGTTTTGGCATCACAAGGACAATTGACTTGGTTCAGCGCGATTATTACATTCCAGATTTAGGGAGGAGGGCTCAAACTATCGTGAAGTCCTGTGTAGAGTGCGTAGTTGGCGAGGCTAAGTATGGGAAAAAAGAGGGTTTCTTAAACCCGATAAACAAGGCAGACGAACCGTTACAGATATATCGTATTGACCACATTGACCCCATGGATATGACAAAAAAACAATACAATCATGTTTTGGTAGTGGTCGACGCTTTCTATAAATTTGTGTGGCTTTAACCCACTAAGAGTACTGGCGCTGACGAGGTAGTGGATAGAATGGAAAGGCAGCCTGATGTTTTCGGTAATCCAAGTCGTATAATCACGGATCATGGAACGGCATTCACAGCCAATGTTTTTCAGGAGTACTGTAAGAATAACAATATCCAGCATTTATTGGTAGCCACAGGAGTGCCACGTGGCAACGGTCAAGTGGAGCGTATCAATAGGATTGTCATCAGTATATTGACGAAACTTTGTGCGGAAGACCCGAAAACTTGGTATAAGCTTGTAGGCAGGGTTCAACAGTTTGTAAATTCCTCTCCTCCTAGAAGTACAAAGATAGCTCCATTTAAGATCCTTACTGGGATCAATATGAAAACCAAGTACGATAAGGAGTTAGTCAAGCTATTAGAGAAAGATTTCTTAAATGAGTTACAGGAAGAGAAGGAGAAGATTCGAGTGGATGCTGAAAAGAACATGGCAAAGATTTAGGACGAGAATCGCAAGTCATTCAACAAATCAAGGAAGCCAGAGTCTGAGTACAAGCTCGTAGATTTAGTAGGTATTAAAAGAACGCAGTTTGGTTCAGGATTGAAGTTAAAAAAGAAGTTCTTAGATGTTCTCATGGTCGATACATCGATACCTTGTCGTAAAAGTAGGAGATGATGAAGTTCCAAATAAATCGAACACTGTCGCTAAATATATATAGTTGTGGTCATCCTCATTCGGGTCGAATGAATTGTCAGAATAGCCGAATGTAGGATTGGCAGCTCTATTAATAACAGATCGGTTGTTCTGTTCCATAACATTTTTCGGTAGTGTTAAAAAGCGTGAAAAATGCGCAAGCAGAGTAGAGATTAAGCATCAGCAGAGGAAGGTCGCGTGTGTCTCAGTAATATTAATGTGTCAACATAGGTACAAAAACGGTATCAATGAAGTGTATTAATCGAAGAATAAACCATTAATAATCAATAAATAAATTTACGGAAGCCAATGAAAGCCTTTCTCTACATATATATAACTTGTTTAGGGATAGTGGATAAGTGTTCAGCCTGTTCAACGAAAATGTGGCAGGCTAAATCTTGTGGAAAATTAAATAATTCCTTACAAAATTGACAAAAAAAATTTTTAAATTCGATACGACTCAGCTTTTCATTCTAATCCTGAATATAAAATAGGGTTGAACACGGGTTCTTATATGTAGCTGTTATGCACAGCTAGAGCCGTTTTTAAAACTACAGTTTTTATGAAAATTGCGTTAAGGCGATCCAAAATACTTATTCAACGACGTATAACACAGGTCTGTAGCCTTAGTATTTTACAAGTTACGGGCTTACAAAACTTAGCCATTTAGCTAAACAACCGTGGTTTTCCAAAAGTGGTAAGGCTATAGTTTTTTATATTCATATTTATTTCATTAAAGTCAATAAATATATGCCAACATAAACATAGTACACGTCTCACGTAAAGTGGGCGGGGGGAGAGACAGGTAGGTTAAGATGTTTGTTACATTCAAATTTACAGAGCATTCAGTGAATATCAAAAAATACAGTTCATTATATTGCGAACATAAAACGCGAAAAACAACATGTAACTCAAAATTAGTCTTAAAAATTTCTAGGTCAATAGGTCGAAAGTGACGTGTTGACCTTAGAGGGATGGAGAACTGTATTTGACCAAGAAGGTAGATTGAATTTACAAGTTTAGTGATAAATTTGTGAAGGAACGATGTGTTTTCCAGTTTAATCCTCGTAATGTAAACAAAATGAACTGTTTCTATACCTATTCGATAATGTTCTGATACTTAGCATATTGAGGTGTCCAAACACATGAGCAGTATTCAAGGATTGGACGAACCAAGGAAATGTATAGGTGTTTCGTGGAAGAGGGGTCCTTAAATTCCTTTGACAATCGTTTGACAAAAGCAAAAACCCCCTTTTCTTTACTAATGTGATCAGTGAAGTGATGTGAATAGTGAAGTATAAGTTGTGGTTGAATAAGACTCCAAGGTCTATAAGGGAATTTATGCGTTCAAGATCACTCGACCCAATAAAATATCTTGTTAGGAAAAGATTCTTCCGATAGAAGGACATAAAATTACATTTAGAGTTCTTTAAAAACAGCAAATTCTGAATGCACCAAGAATGCAAATGAATTGGGATTCGTTAACGGCAAACAAAGTTTTACGTCGTTGGCATACATCATAACATGAGAGGAGAGAACTACTTGAGGCAAGATATTTATGAAAATTCCAAACAGAAGAGTTCCTTGCGGAACACCAGAGGTCACGTGGACAAGGTTAGAGATTAAGCTTTTAAAAGCGACTCCCTGTCCGGTTCGATAAGTATGTTGAAATCCATTTAGTCAACGTGATCGGGAATCCAAATAGTAATGGTTTTTTTAATAATAACTCATGGTTCACGGAATCGAAAGCCTTACTGAAGTCCCTAAAAATTATATCAGTTTGGTTATTATTTTTAAAAGCGCTTCTGATGACTGAAGTAAATTCAAGAAGATTCGTAGACGTTGGCCTTCGTGTTATAAAGCCTTGCTGACATTACTGAGCTGCTTTGTGTTGTATTTCAATATTGTCTAGTTCGATGGGTTGTTCATTTTTGAATTTGACAACCGCTAATGGTTCTTCCAAAAATAATTCCTAGTCTACTTCAGCATAACTTGTTACTTCTACCAGGCTTTACCCGGTCACTGCACTGCACCAGGTACTTTCTAAAATATCCATATCGAGTGTTATCGTTGTTTTGTTTAAGATGAGATCCCAGTCCTGTAATTGCACCGGAATAGTATAACTTATTTTTCCAGCTTCTATTGTATATAACTCTGCTGGCCAGTACTGTGTGGAATGTATTTGTAACCTTATTTTTGTCGTACGGAACCAAATGTTCTCTACGTCAATAACTGCCTCAAGCTGTTTCAGCTTATTCATTCCGAATAACATAAAAACTGGTGGAACTAATAACTCTGGCTGAATAAAAGAAGAAAAAGAAAGAAAAATTCAGGGTCCGTATCAACTAACATTTTTGTTGACTCTTCCGATGTAAGCCCGACTATTAGTCATTTTAGTCCCTAAATATCCCATGGATTATTCGAGTCTAGCTGTGAAAATCATTCTTTTGGATGTTGTTGAGCTTCCGCTGCCCGACGCCAACGTGAACTATTCGAATTGTTGGATAGTCTGGAGGTACTTAAACCATAAGATTGTTTAAAATTGTTAGAAGTTCTAGGCATTCTTGATTGGCCGCTGCCTCCTGCTTCCGGCAGTGTTTGCATTACCAATTGTCTTCTTTTTTTTTCGACTATTATTGTAATAACTATTGCCCCACTGTCTATCTCGATTCTGCTGGCTACAGTTCCATTTCGAGTTTGAACGGTGAACAACAGAGCGTTTTCTTAATTATAACTCATTTAAATCAGAGTATGTGGGTGCAGGAAATTGTAAGTATAAACTGATCGAACAACCGAAACTCAAGACCAAGACGACTTTTCTCTTTCAAAGATGTTATGCTACACCCTCTATTTCCGAACGCTCGTTAGGCCGAGCAGAGCGGAGAGTTATAAGAGGGCTTACAGCTGTACATATGTAGACATTAGGGTTATACAGTATTTTGTTAATAATCTGATCCAACATCCCGACCCCGTTGAAAGGGTCCACTTTCAAGACATAAGAAGTAAGCGACCTTTGTTCCCTTGGCGGTGCGCAGCTGAAAAACTTGGACTCTGTTGTCGCGCCCATACACTAGGGATTCGATCCTACCCATTCTCCAGTGCTGAGGGGGTATATTATCTTCGTGAATAAGCACCATGGTACCGACAGCGACGTTTGACGATGGGGAAGTGCGATCTTTGACCTCAATATGCATGGCCTTGACGACGAGGCATTCGAACACGGCGAGATAGCGCTTTGGTGGAGGCTATCCGCGTATTCGAAAATATGTGTGTATAGGTCCGCAGAAATCAACACCGCATTTGCTGAAGGGCTTACTGATTGCCAATCTTGCCTTGGGTAATTGACCCATTACTTGCTGCAGTAGTACAGTAGCACCAAGTGGAATTCTGACAGGCGATTTCCTACGAAGGTTAAGGGAATAATAAGTCTTTCGCCGAACAACCCTTTGACCTTGTTGAGTACTTGAGCGTGTAAGTGTGCGGCGCACAGTTCCAGTTTCGGAAGCGATTGTTTCTTGACAGGGGCTACTCTAGACTTTGATGTCCACAACCGACCAGTGATGTTACTTGGTCCTTCAATTCTCACATGTTCCAGGCAACACCGAGGTACTTAAAGAGTTGGCAACATGTTCAAGGATTCGAAGTAGTCGGTCCATGCATCACGTAGGGATTGCAAAACAGTTCCTGAAGAGTCATTTTCGACACGATGATTATCGGTGACAAAAGGCCAAAGGGGTCAAAGAGTGGCGATGCGATGGATAAGATGGGTCTCTTTGTAGCTGGCAAGGTTGGTTGTTTTGAAGCAAAGGTGAACAGATACACATAATCGATTCCAAATGACACCGAGTGCGATTGTAACATTATCCTCACAGATGTTGAGTCTCTTTGTGGGCTTGCAACCAGTGAACTTAGGGTAACTTGAGTGCCACTTGGTTAACGGAAACTTCCCCTTTTGAAGAACTTCGATGACTTCTTGTTTGATGAGTTGCAAGGTGTGTATGTCGTCTGCTCCGTAAATCAGGTCGTCCACGTAAATCGATGATTTGATAACCGACGCGCAGGTCGGGAATTTCTCCTTGTACTTGTCAGCTAAATAGTGTAAACTGCGCACTGCAAGATATGGTGCAGCGGCGGTTCCGTAAGTGACTGTATTCAGCTGGAACGTCTGCAGTTCTGCATCTGGGAAATCTCGTCAAAATATGTACCCACAAGCAGTAGGTCATTAAGCGACAGTTGCAATTTGGTAGACGTGTTCGATGGCTTCGAAACGCAGTGGTGGGGTATATAGTAATGACCTAGCGACTGATATTTCTGTATGAATGAGACATATTGCGATCTCAAGTCAGGGAATTTCAGCATGCGGCGTTCCATTGCGTAGAATCGTCGAAGACGATTAGCGGAGTTTTCAAGCCGTGGCTAGGATAACTTGTCCCGGTTGAGTGTGCAGATGAGAGAACGTTATCGGATCACTTGGCTGCACTGGAATGTCCTTGTCATGATGCAACATTATGTGATGAGCTTGATTGCAGCTGCAGCAACGACTCCTCGATGAGCACTGAGCGATTCGATTACCACTGCCCATACGACAGATTTCGAGATGGCTTGCTTGGATAGTCCATCCATCGGTCCTTGTGATTGATTGAAGATATTGACAATGGCGTTCCAGCAGCTTTGAACACTGCTTCCAGTTTGGCAGATTTACGAAATCCAACGACTCGTTCCATTAATTGCGGGTGTGCTGGTCGCATTTGTCAATCACGATGTAGATAAACATGGCCTGGGCAATATCTGAGCCGGTACCAAGGGATTCCAATGCTCCATACACAGCAGACGCCTTGTCCACCAAGCCTTGAAGCTGTATTGCGTTTGATTGCTCGACTGGTTGGAGTTCAAATAACGCAGCTATGGTTTCTAGAGAGATAAGTGTTGAATAATCAAATTTCTCTTTAAGCCGCTGTAGGGCCTTGGGATAGTTTTTGTCGGTTATTGAAAACGCCTTGATTGGGTCTTGCTAGATTCTAGATTGGACACGGTTACCTCAAGAGCGATAATTTGTGTGAACGAGTTGATGAAATTTTTGTACTCTGCAAATTTTCCGTCGAACGTTGGCAAGCTAAGACGGTGCAACTTCGACGACGACAGAGCAATCGAACTGGATTGGGCAAGCGAAAACGGTGAATGTGGTGGTCTGGTGCTGTTGAGTTCCTCCCCTAGAAGATTGGCAACAGCGGTGATGAAAGGCGAGCAGCCAATCTGAAGTTTCGGCAGCAACAAGCGCGAGAGCGAGCTGATAATTGGCAACAGCGGCGACGAAAGGCGAGCAGCAAAGGAATGGGCTTTTTGTGAAGAGCTTCGCGATGCGACGAGAGTAGAGCTGACTGCGTTCACAGCCTCAACGTGACGACGAAACGAAGAAGTGAGAAAATGAGCGTCTACAGCGGCCGTAAATTTTCACGACGATAAATTAGGAATTGTTCAATTGTTTATAACTTTTAAATTTGCAAACACTGCCACTCGTAGGGCGCCAAATTGAACGATGATTTATAGACCGTTTTCTATAATTATAACTAATTTTAATCAGAGTATGAGGGTGTAGGAAATGACGATATGCTACTACCTTTATTTCAGAACGCTCGTTAAGCCGAGCAGAGCGGAGAGTTATTAGAGGGCTCACAGCTGTACATAGACATTAGGGTTATACAGTATTTTGTTAATAATCTGGTCCAACAGAGTTCCTGTTCTGATATTTTCGGTATGTGCCTTTTCGTAAACCCCAAGTTGATCTGACCATTGGATAAGGAAATGCGATTCCTGGCCATCCATTCTAGTAACATGAACCTATGTACGTTGATAAATACTGAAATTCAAATTTCAGGCGCAATTCTTTTACCGGCGTAACGGTGCAAAGATATAATAAATAAAATGTTATCTATTTTATCATGGACTTTGTCCAAATGTAGAATTTTTGGTTCGTTTTGACGATTACATGATTACACAACAGACGCCATTACAGTCACTAAATTAATATAATCAATGTAGCCTATTCATTTATTCGGCAACATTAAAAGGCACGGTTATGGTTGTAAACTAAAACATACATATATCACCTAAATTGATGGGCGCAACTCGAGACATAGTTAACGCAAATTACAAAAAAATGTTTTTTAATCTTTAAAAATATTTTTGATTTCTTTTTTGTGATCTATTGTAGTTGTCCAACTTTACTTCCAACTTTACTTTACTTTAGGAAATATTATCATCCTTCTTTGTGCATTTTGGCTATAAACTAGTGTAATCGGGTCAAACACGTTTTTCCCATAGTTAAAGTATAGTAACTATTACAGAGTTCTTTCTTAAATTTAGACATTGCATAATATGTATTTGCGCATTTAGCGACTTGATTTTTATTATTAGATATTTTATATATATTTTTATATGTTCTTTATGCGATTTAGAATACAGAGGTATCCATTAATTCAACGATATCCTCATTCTCAGATCAGCGCTCGTGTCGACATATTGTATTTTTTTTCGCTGTCTTCTACTTTTTGCACGGATTGCAAAGCTGAAGTCACAGCTGCACAGTTTCGCGGTTTTGAGGTGGTTCGTTGTGTTTCACATTGTCGACCACAAGTTCCACACCGTTTGTATTGATCTGCCGGAAGATGCAATTAAATTTTAAACAACTATGCTTAAGCGTATTTGGCAGTGTGATAGTTGCGATGATGAGATTATGAACAAACTTTATGAACAGAAATCTTTATTTCAATTTAAGTGCTACATTTTCTAAATCCTTTCCGGAATCTTCTGATGAAGACGTGAAATCCAATCAGCGGAAGAGGGTAGGTTTGTCGACTTTCAACCTTAATCCAGCTCCACATGCATCAACATCCGATCAAGCCAACACTACTTCCGACCATGATCCCCGTTATATTAACGAAAGTGGCTGTAAAGAACCGCAACAATGATCGCAAGAACAACAACAAGTGAATGTGACACATTATTGGTTTGGCTCCCTCTTGTGTTCTATTTGAAGCTCTGCCAAGCAAACGTTTTTTGCACATTGGCAAATTCCAGTAAGCACACAGCCAGAGGCGCTGTGTGCATACGTGGCGGAAACGATGAGCGTTAATGCTGACACATTAACTTGCAATTCTCTAACAAATAAAGTCATGGATATATTAACTTATTTACATTCATCAACTTTAAGCTTGGAGTACCGCAGCATTAATTCCAAACTGTTTTCAATAATGAATTTTGGCTTCAATCAGTAAAAGTGAGTTAATTCACTTGAGTCCATTTGTACTCTGCGGTTGTGGATTTTCCAAAAGGAGGACCATTGCAGACTTCTACTCCATCAAAAGGTTAATCACAATGTGCCTATTTCTTTTCTGGACCAGATGTCATATATATCTGCTTCGAATTCGAACATCGCACGCTGCTACAAATGGTTGTGTCGCTTCTTTTGCGCGGCTTATGCCCGCAAATTACAGCCGATGCTCTCCCAATCAGCGCTTTCTATGGATTCTTATTTATCACTCTGCCTCACTAAATCCGCCGACCGCTTTGTGCGATATCACTCGCCGTTTTCTTCCTGCGCTTGCGCTCTTCGCTTTCTGCCGTTTCGCCTCATGCCTTTACATTGGGATGGAATGCGCCTCGTATGCTGCCATCAGAGAACTGCAAGAGTCGCACCGTGTGAGTGGCACCGGGACACAAATTTTATTGTGTGTAAGTAGGGTGTCAGGAAGTGATACCCTTGCAGTTCTCCGGGTGCCATCTGCCGATTTTAATATGAATGAGCTTAGCGCGTCTCTTGGGATAGCTCTCTCCTCTATAATAAGTCGAATAGTCTCTTCACAGTGTTTTCAGCGCCTCTTTATTATGACACACTTTCGATGGCCCTCAATGTATATACAAGCGTCCGTAAGAAAATCTCTAACTTATTCCCAACTCGACTGCACTCTTTTTGATGACGCACTTTCGATGGCCCTCACTGTATATACAAGAGTTCGTAAGAAAATCTTTTACTTATTGCCAACTCGACTCCACTTATATTCCTCGGAAAGATGATCTCAAGCTGCCAATAATAATACGTACGGATACGTTGCGCAAGGTTCTTAATGGTACTTTTGATCTTGCACGGCATCTAATTTGGATTTGGAAAATTGCACTTCAACAATATGCGCTCCTAGGGGGAATCAGGAACTTTAAACAGCCAACAAACTTAAAATAATGGTCAGAAAAGAAACTTTTAAAATATATCCATGATATCCATGAGAACCAAAACGCAATTTGTCTTTATGAACACTTCTAAAAGCGATTATGACATTATAATACTTGTTGAAACTTGACTTAATTCTAACATTGGTTTGAGCAAAGTTTTTTATCCAAAATTGTTTTAAGTTCTTCGTAAAGATAGAGACTTTGACAGAATGCAATGCGAGAGGAGGTGGTGTTATCGTGGCTGTCAGCCGTAAATTCTGTTGCACTTCAATTCGACTAATGAATGATGACCAACTTTTGGACCAGTTGGCGGTGGCGGTGTCTGCGCACGTGACCCACAAACATCAGCAATGGTGCATGGAAACGTGCATCATTCACTTTAAATAATTGTCATTATTGACTGCTTTAGTATGGACCTCAATCAAAAGAAGAACATTTTTAATGATATGCAGAAGCTACTTGATTTAATCTACATTAATTCCGTTGTTTTTTTTCTTAAAATGTAACTCTTCCTGAATTTACTATTTTAAACTGTGTTGTACACCACAAACTCTTTAATTAAATATTGCATTTTACATCATTACATCATCATTTACAAACATACAAACATAAATGATCCCTTTAGCTTGAGTACCCTTAAAGACTGCGTCATATCCTTGGATTGGGGTGCCTTGCTATCGAATTCCTGCATTGAAACTAACTATAAAACCTTCCTTTAAACGATAACAAATACTCTAGACAGAACAGTCCGTTCCATGGTAATAATCAATATACCTTCAACAATGTCGTACGGAGATGTTGTTCCTCTCACTTAGGCCAATATCGTTAATTTGCTTACTGCCGGGTTTTCCCATTCTTCCATTGAGCCTTCTTCATTAAAGTCAGCAAATATCTGCCAACATAAACATAGTACCCGTCTCACATAAAGTTTTCGGGGGCAAAGACAGGTGGGTTATGATAATTGTTACATTCAAATTTACAGAGCATTCAGTGAATACCAAAAAATACAGTTCATTATATTGCGAACATAAAACGCGAAATGCATCATATAACTCAAAATTAGTCTTAAAAATTTCTAGGTCAATAGGTCGAAAGTGACGTGTTGACCTTAGAGGGATGGAGAACTGTATTTGACCAAGAAGGTAGATTGAATTTACAAGTTTAGTGATAAATTTGTGAAGGAACGATGTGTTTTCCAGTTTAATCCTCGTAATGTAAACAAAATGAACTGTTTCTATACCGATTCGAAAATGTTCTGATACTTAGCATATTGAGGTGTCCAAACACATGAGCAGTATTCAAGGATTGGACGAACCAAGGAAATGTAAAGGTGTTTCGTGGAATAGGGGTCCTTAAATTCCTTTGACAATCGTTTGACAAAAGCAAAAACCCCCTTTTCTTTACTAATGTGATCAGTGCAGTGATGTCATCAGTGAAGTTTAAGTTGTGGTTGAATAAGACTCCATGGTCTATAAAGGAATTTATGCGTTCAAGATCAGTCGACCCAATAAAATATCTTGTTAGGAAAAGATTCTTCCGATAGAAGGACATAAAATTACATTTAGAGTTCTTTAAAAACAGCAAATTCTGAATGCACCAAGAATGCAAATTGTTCAAATCGGCTTGCAAAAGTGCACGTGAATTGGGGTTCGTTAACGGCAAACAAAGTTTTACGTCGTTGGCATACATCATAACATGAGAGGAGAGAACTACTTGAGGCAAGTTATTTATGAAAATTCCAAACAGAAGAGGTCCTAGGTGGCTTCCTTGCGGAACACCAGAGGTCACGTGGACATGGTTAGAGATTAAGCTTTTGAAAGCGACTTTCTCTGTGCGGTTCGATAAGTATGTTTAAATCCATTTAGTCAACGTGATCGGGATTCCAAATAGTATAGGTTTTTTCAATAATCACTGATGGTTCCCTAAGTCTTTAAAAATTATATCAGTTTGGTTATTGTTTTTAAAAGCGCTTCTGATGACTGAAGTAAATTCAAGAAGATTCGTAGACGTTGACCTTCGTTTCACAAAGCCATGTCGAATTGGGGACGTTGCTGAGCTGCATTGGTGCTGTAGCTGAGCGGATCAATACACTTGTTAATCGCGCTCTGTTTTGCGATACCGCGGTAGTTTTTAATATCCGATTTCCTCCCTTTTTTATGAAGTGACTTGATAAAAGATTCCTTGCAAACTACAGGGAAATAAGAGTGTAGAAGGGATATCTGAAAAAGTTTAGATAATGGTTTGTACAAAGCATCGGCACATTTTTTTTATAACACAGCTCGGTACAAGATCATGGTCCGAAGAGAAAGATAACTTGGTTGTTTGAAGATTTTGAAAAACAACGTCCTCATTAATAAGGGGCACGTATACAAATATCTTCATAGCGAAGATCAGATTTTCTGTTCAGGATACGAATGTGGGAGCATGTCCCACCGATTATGCGCTCCCTAAACGCCTTCTGAAGAGACTCGGCTGTCGCACTGCGCAGTGGCACCAGTTCCGTCCATTTCCAGAATCTATCTATCAGGACCAGCAACATTTGGCTGGCGTGCTTAGATCGTGGTAAGAGCCGAGGAAGTCTGCGCACACCGTGGCCCATGGGTCATCTAGCATTTGGGTTAGCATTTTGCCAGCCGCCTGCAATTCATTTGACTTAAATCTCATGCACGACTGGCATTTCCTCACATGGGCTCGTGCGTCTCTATGCATGCCTGGCCAATAGTATCGGGCTGCCAACCGTGCAATTGTCCTTCGGCTTCCGATGTGTCCCGCCCATAGTACGTCGTGATATTCCCTCAATACTTTTTCCCGTATTAACTTTGGGACGCAAATCTTCCGTTATGCGACTTCTTCGCTGCCCGCTGGGTCCTTATCTTTTCGCACATGTCTTTGATCCAGCTGCAACCTCCTCCTATTGTGCGCCGTTGTCTCCATTAAGACCCGTAGCGTCTCCGGTAGGGGCTGTCTTTATCTGACCCTTTCTGTACGCCATCTCGAAGTTGTACTGTTGTAACTCCAGGGCCCATCTGGCGATCCTTCCTGAAGGGCTTTCGATGCTGTTGAGCCACTTCAGAGGCATATGGTCGGCTACTACTTTAAAGTGGTAACCTTCCAGATACGGATTGAGCTTTCGGATCGCCCAGACAATTGCCAAGCACTGCTTCTCCGTTGTTGAATAGTGTTTCTCCGCGCCGTTCAACGTTCGGCTCGAGTAGAAGATTACTTTTTACGCCATTTTGGGTGTCCTGGGTCAGTGTTTCTCCGATGCCGTAGTCGCTAACGTCTGTTTGTATTGTGAAAATTCTACTGAAGTCCGGGCATACTAGTAGTGGGTTTGCCACGAGTCTTGCCTTCACTTCCTCAAACACCATCTGGTGCTCCGGTGTCCACTCCCACTTACTGCCTTTGCGTAGCAAGTCATTCAGGGGTTTGACGATTCTGTAAAAATCTGGTACGAAGTTTTTTGCCGGTCGAGGGAGGTCCCAAATCACCGTTGGCGGCTATTGTTTCCGGCTATGTTCCTATGTTCACTCGATGTTCCAGGTACAGCAGTTCCTTCTTTAAAAATCCGGATTCAGTCTCCATTAAACGCCGGAACACTTCTCTTAGGGTTTCCTTGTGTTCTTCTAGCGTGCATCCGATCACTATTATGTCATTCTGGTAAGCGAATGCGTGAGGTGACATTTCTGGGCCAATTACTTGGTCCAAAACCCGCTAAAAGGTTGCAGACGCAGAGTGGAGACTAAACGGCATTACCCTCCACTGAAACAAACCTTTGCCTGGTACTGTGAAAGCCGTGTATTTCCTGTTGCTTTCTTTCAGTGGGAATCTGCATGCCAAATCCCAATAGCCTAGGTCTTATAGTGTCCGAGATCTCAGCGTTCATTCGGACGGACGTTCAGACGGACATGGGTAGATCGACTCGGCTAGTGATCCTGATCAAGAACATCTATACTTTATGGAAACGCCTTCTTCTGCCTGTAACATACTTTCCGAAGAATCTAGTTTACCCCTTTTTTTACGAGTAACCGGTATAATATCAGAATTCCGCATAGCCATCAAGATGAACTAAAGAAACACGTTGGATAATTGATAGAAGATACCATTGTTGAACTAAACCATCTGTGTCTGAGTATAGTAGACCGCTTTTGTTAGTGCCTAAAAAATCTCTTTCTGGTTCTGAAGACAAAAAATGGAGATTAGTCATAGACTTTCGCCAAATTAATAAAAAAGAACAAAGAAGAACGCTAAAGTCGAGTACCTCGACTATCAGATACCCACTACTCAGCTAAAGGGACCGAAGGGAATTGGAGATATGCAAGCAGCAAAGCGAGATTAAAATGCGCCACCTACCCGTGATCTCAATATATGGTTAAGTGATCGGTAGACAGATTTAAGCGGTATGGGCGTTAGAGTGGGCGTGGCTTTTTGGATCAATTGACGAGACCAATACATTTCAGTTAAAATTTGTTATCTAGCATGAAAATTGTGGGAGCCACAGGTTTAGTCGGTTTGTGGGCGTTAGAGTGGGCGTGGCAATCTTTTTGTTGATCAATCGATAGGTATTGACGAGACTAATACACTTCAGTTACAATTTTTTATCTAGCATAAAAATTGTGGGCGCCACAGGTTTGGGCGGTTTGTGGGCGTTAGAGTACAAGGCTACGGAACCTAAATCTGAGATCCCAGTTCCCTATAGTTTCCGAGGTATCCGTGTTCATATTTACGATTTTTTTAAGTTTGTGGGCGGTTTGTGGGCGTTAATGTGGGCGTGGCAAACTTTTTTTACGTCAATCGATAGGTATTAATAAGAACAATACATTTCAGTTAAAATTCTTTTATTCTAGCATCAAAACTGTAGGAGCCACAGTTTTGGGCGTTAGAGTGCGTGTGGCACCCTGCTGAAACAAACATGCGCTGATTCCTGAAACAGGAATCTCAGGAATCTGCCTGCCTAATACCAGTATTGTAGCTCTTATAGTTTCCGAGATCTCAGCGTTCATACGGACAGACGGACATGGCTAGATCGACTCGGCTAGTGATCCTGATCAAGAATATATATACTTTATGGGGTCGGAAACGCTTCCTTCTGCCTGTTACATACTTTCCGACGAGTCGGTATACCCTTTTACTTTACGAGTAACGGGTACAACTACTGTCCGACAAATTTCCACTCCCTAGAATTGGTGTCGTTTTGGATCAACTAGGAAAAGCAAAGTACTTTTTATGCCTTGACTTAATCTTTGACTTTTCATCAAATTGAACTTGGATATAGTTTAAGAGATATAACGTAATTTTCTAGTTGCAATTGCTTATATCGCTTCACGCGACTACCATTTGGTGTAAAAATAGCACCAAATTCATTTCAGAGAATGATGACAATAGCATTCTCAGGCTTAGAAAATTCTCAAGCATTTCTTTACATGGACGATTTAATCATCATTGGATGTTCAGAACAACACATGATTACCAAAAAAGGAAGTTAACTTCGGCAAGCCATTGCAGTTATAATAAATAATCAATGTTAGTAACACTATGTTAAATTTTTAAGGATTGTGGCTGGCTTCAGTGGTATTTGTGTAAAGTTAAATTCGTAATGCTGAAAACTTAAAAGATTCTTTATTCCAGAGTAAAAGAAAAAACGATCAAAATCAACAAAGCAATTATTTCTTTATTTCTTTGACCGTTTCTTTGACAGCTATATGTTAGAGTCGTCCGATTTTTATTAAATTGAATTCGAAATTCACAAAAATTCATAAAATATTATTCCCAATAGTATAAGATATGTCAAGAAACACGGAAGCATAATTTGTTTCAAATTATTTTCCCACCAATTTTCCAATCGTTGCTATGGCAGCAATATGATATAGTCGTTTCTTTTTTAATAAAATTAAATTCGAAATTCAGATAATTAAAATATGTTGACCTCGACTATCGGACACCCGATACCCGATACTCAGCGTAGAGGAGTACAAGGGAGATGGAGATACGAATGCAGCCAATCGGCTGTTTTCGACACACCATCTATCGTCTATTTCTTTATTTGCTTATAACTTTTAAATGAATGGTCAACTTTGAACCATTTTTGGCATGTAGATAATTATTAAGGGGGTTCACCTGTGTAATACTTTTAAAAAATCGTCTCTTTTGTTTTTGCAAATTTTCAATCTATAACATGTTAAAAAACATTGTGTAAAGGATTTGTGTGAAACCAGCTTAGTTTGTTAGCTGCTGGGCCAGGAAGCGTTCGCGTCCGGTTTGGCCGCCCACCGCTGTACTCGACGCGGGCGGCCGCGATCTATTCCATTGAAAAGAAGTGATGACCGTCATGAATTGTCAGTTTCGTGTTCAATTTTTGTGTGACGAATGTGACTGTGGTCTACTGGTTTTAGATGCTTTCTGCATTTCAGTCGTATACCGGACATCGCAGATTGAATGTAAGTTCAGTTTCATTCGCGTGCTGACTGTTGCATGCAACGGAGGTGTTTGAGCAGTGTGTGATACTAACCGATTTATACTTTTTCTGTTTTTTTCAAAACAAAAATATAACGAAATATATACGTTTAAATACTGTTTATAGATATTTGTCTATTGTTATTGGTTAAATAAATAATCAATTACGGGTAAAGTTACTCCAAGAAAAATGGCCTCCTCCGAGGCCAAGGCTAAAAACCCTTACTCGGAGTTGAGCAACGTTAAAAGGTCAAAATTATCGCCCTTAAATAAAAAGAAAAACCTACGGATAAGAATTTAGTGGAATCGGAAAGCGAAGAAGTTGAGATGAAAGAAGTCAATGACCCTGTTAGTTATCCGAGTCCAACCAGCCAAGTAAGTGGTAGAGATATAACGGATCCTGCTAGCAAAGAAGAGAAGAGAGAAAGTGAAAATTTGGAAAACAACGGATACTCGTACAGCAGCGCTCACAAGGGACCCTTTGTGGTCTACATAGACAAAATTTGTGAAACCAATGGCGAAAATCGACCTAGAAGAGTTCCTATAAATCCACTTGAACTAAATGCTGTCTTGCTAAAAGTAAAAATTAAAGATATAATTCCAGTTATAATTTATGGGCGCTGCAAGGCTGAGTGCAAGTCAGCAACGGCAGCTAATAGCATCCTGTCCTCAAATCTTAAAAGTAATGGTTACGAACCTAAAATTCTTAAGCATTTCATTTTTAAAATGGGTATTATTTTTAATATTCCAACAAAATTTTCCGACTCTGAACTTAAGGAGTACATTTCTTCTCCAGTACCTATACAAGAAATAACTCGTGTGAAGACTAATGACCGAGACAATAAAGATATTTTTATCAACACTCCTAGGGTTAAGGTTTTGTTTAAAGGCACTCAAATTCCCAACGAGATTGTTTTTCTGTACACTAAAATTAATGTTAGTCCATTTGTTCCTTTTAGTAAATGTTTTCGTTGTTTTAGATTTAATGATTTTGCTCAACATTGTAAACAAACTGAGCAAAAACGCAGTAAATGTTCTCTTTCGCATTCAAGAGAGCAGCAATGTAGTCAACTCGTTTGTACCAACTGTAAACAAAATCACTCAGCCACCTCTCTTGAGTGCCCTGCTCGTAAGAGAGCGTACGCTATCCAGAAATGTATGACTCTTGAAAATTTATCACGAAATGAAACGAAGATTAGGTACCCCTCTCTCTTCCAAATTTTAGATGAATTCGACACCAACGACTTAACCCATTTCCCCCAGCCAACATGGCAAAGAAAATCTGCCATTCCAGTGTTACAAAATAATACCAAAATAGCTACCCAACAAATATTTGCACAAAACCCTTTTAATAAGGTTGTTAAAAACTCTCTTAACAAGAAAAACGAAGAGAAAAATTCACGCGAAACTATGATCAGCTGGAAAGCTGCTCTTCATGAACATGAGTACACTCTAAACGAAAAGTTTTCTCACATTCATTCTAATCCACCTATTTCCCCACCCTCTAGTCAACCTTTCTCAGACAATCCAGCTCTTGAAGCTGCGGAGAATAGTTTAAATCAATTAGCTTCGGAAATTTCCTCATTTCTAGTCAACGAAACAACC